>NC_053117.1:20919043-21139043 GCF_010015445.1 Perca fluviatilis
ATTCAGTCTGTCCTTCACAACAGTCTGCACTCAGGCAAGCAGAAACAAACATACACAAGAATGCACAGACACACGTCTCAGGTTTGACACAAGCCAGACAGAGCAATTATGGTCAATATATACGAGTAGCCCTGTGTCTCATCACCCCTGATTGGTTCAAACAAGACATTGCCTCATCGGGTCTGTCCCCATCATAGTGAACATAAAACAGTGAGCGCGTTTAGTCCTCTCGCTCTGAGCGGATGCCAATTAATGTAGCCATCATAGATTTCCATTTTTTACCCATTCATTGCCCGGTTGCATACTGCAGTGTTTGGAATATCGTGCCATGGTATAATGTCCGCAGAGATGTTGTGGTGTAAAACAACCCTGCATTGAATTACCTTGTCACAGTTGGAATCTGGGTTCTACATTGAATTATTTAACTGGTATGGTGATGCGGAAATGTCCTGAAAATAGAAGTAGGGTTCTGGTCTAGCAACTGTAATTGTTTCGGAGAGCTTTGAGTGCAGTATTAAATAATCTAACAAAATGCTGTCTTGTCTCTTGTCTTTTTTTCTCCTATCATCACTGGTTCCTGTTTTATTCCGTGTCTGCCCTTATCCTGATGAAATCATCCTCAGGTAAGAACAGTTCCTATAATAACAGCTGATGTGTCAGGTTTGATCCAGAAATAGCACTATAGAAATCTGCCTCGTGCTTCATAGGTGCAGATTTGGAAATCCACAATTGAAAAAAATCGAGCAGTGCTGTTAGAGCATAAACTCTCTATAAAATTGTAGGATAAAAGGACTAAGATGTAAATGTAGACTGTATAACTGCTAGAAAGATGCAGTTTGGGTGGCTTGTGTACTACTGTACAGTATATGCATACATGCATGTGCAACCCTTTCGCCCTTAAAATGTGTTTATAATTTACTCTAATTATTTGCCTCTAAAAACACTTGCTTCAAGTTAGAATTGACTTTTTTTTTAACCAGGTTTGTTAAATTATCTAACCATCAGCACAAACGCTTCAAAAGCTTTGAATATTGTTGGAAAGAAAAAAAGAAATATGTTGACAGTGAGCATTGTGACGATGTGTTCTGTATTAAGATTTTGCGTTGAGCAGTTATGCTGCATAAAATTTTCTAAAAAAACATATTTGATGTGCTTCAAAACCAATTCAGGAGACAAGACCAGTACAACAATAGGAAGTAACAGCTGCCAACTCAGCTGTTACTTCCTATTGTTGTACTGGTAGGATCTTACACTCATACATTACATACATCTAGATAGTTGATCAAGTGCACCTTTAACATACATTGAAAAAAAATGGTTGTATAAATGTTTGCAGTACAGTAGCTCCATTTTTTTATTGTTATCTTAATAGTATTTCTCCTGAAGCAGAACATATACTGTATGCCATGTATCCTACTACCGTATGTGATACAACCTAACTTTATGTCCCTTATATCTTGAGCCTCTCCAAAGCCCAATTCCTATTAACTTTGGGCATTATGGCAGCACAGGATTGAATCTTGTTAGATGACAGCGATGGAGAGATACAGTTTTCTGATTCTCAGAGAAATGGCTTTGGACAGGAACAGTGGTTTTCGATCTCCAATTCCACTCGGGGTGCGTTAAGTTTTTGTTCCAGCTTATCCCACCATCTAGTCGACTCAATTGTGCTGTTCAGTGAACAGTGAAATGGACTTAGCAGCTCCTCAGTACTGTCAGGTGTGTTTGTTCTCTGAAATAAATGAACAGATGGCTCACAAACCAGTGACGGGTCATGGAGGCTAGATGTGTGTGTGTGTGTGTGTGTGTGTGTGTGTGTGTGTGTGTGTGCGCTCGCTCATGCATGTTGTTAGTGTGTGTATTTGTGTGTATATAGCTGTTTGTGTGTTTACATTTAGGCCAATGCAGTAGGTATTTTGGCATTCTGGTACTTGGCTTAGCTTTTTATTTTGGACTGTGAGGTCTGGCAGAGAAGAGGAAAGCGAGGATAAGGATGCAAAAAGGGGATCAAGAAAATAAAATGAAAAAGCAACTCTGGGAACATAGTTGTACCTGAAAAAGAGGGTACATTTGAGGATAATTGAAAGAAAAATTAAAGGTTTCCAGGGATGTTAAGGTAGGAGGTGGCGATATATGGAGATATTTATATATCTCCATATATCGCCACTTCCTACCTTATGTTACCTGACGTTATATATATATATATATATATATAAAGAGACAAAAGAGGAGGGAAAGAAATAAAAGGCACAAAAGGGCAACTGGGGATAAAACAGAAAATTGAGGGGGAGATGACAACGGTAAGACAAATCACGAGGAAGGGCAGCATTAAGATGAGGTGCACAGTGGGGGAGATGTATTATTATAGGAAAAGGTAAGACAGGAGAAGGGAGGTGAAGGAAGAATTTTCTTTTCCAAAAAAAATCAGAGACAAATTTCTACACTGAAAATAATAATAATAGGAAGAAGGTAGAACGACAGACAGACGAAGAAAGTGTCAGTGAGGATAGATAGAAGGTGTGAACGGAGCCCAGACATGAAGAGCAAGTGACCCAAACAGAAGTTTAATTAGCATATGTAAATCACAGCTGCCTCCTGTGCCAGCTCTCTCGCCTTTCCATCCTCCTCCTCAGTCTCTCACCTTTTTTCTTTCATTACTCTAACCCATCACCTACTCATCCTCTTTTCCCTGGCCTCATAATCTCTTCTTCTGTCCTCTCTATCCTATTCACTCCACAGCCCCTTGTTATTTACTCTCTCTTTTCTGGCTGTCACCTTTTGGTTTAAGTACCTAAAAACTCCTTGTTTCTCTCCTCACCTCCCTACGTGCCTCCTCTCCCTCTCTTCCTCTCCTTTCCGGTTGCCCGGCAGATAATGTTGGCAGTTCACTAAGCATTTGTTGACTGTATTATGACACACTTCACTGGGATATTTATGTGGTCTGTAATCTAAGCCCTGTGAATAAACCAGCCAAACTGTGAGCTAGCCAGTCTAACCGCAAGCCAGGCAAACAGGGCAGTCGGCTTTGCAGAAACCTGGTAACCTTGACGTTATCAAATGCAACACACTTTCATACACACACAGTACACACAAGTAACACATCTGACCCTGTACTGATGTCTTGACCCTTCCAATAATGCTGAACCATCTCTCTCTTTTTTCCCTTTTTTTCTCTCCTCTCTCTCTCTCCAGTGTTGACACCTCGTTCTATACACACACACACACACACAC
This sequence comes from Perca fluviatilis, assembly GCF_010015445.1. Taxonomy (NCBI): domain Eukaryota; kingdom Metazoa; phylum Chordata; class Actinopteri; order Perciformes; family Percidae; genus Perca; species Perca fluviatilis. Next base: position 20,922,275 of record NC_053117.1, read on the forward strand.
ACACACACACACACACACACACACACACACACACACACACACACACACACACACACACACACACACACACACCTGCACTTCTCACATCCTGTTTCCTTTCTTTCTAACTGCTTGCACCTCATCTCCAATTTGAATCGTTTTTGTTACTGTCTGAGTAACATTTAGGTTCAAGCGCTACTTTACCTACATCAGGGTCAAATATACTGTATTTTAAACACTGTGTTAACTTTAACCACTTCCATAGTATTTGATGCATTTACATATTAATTCTCTTTTGTCACGTGTGCAATAGCACTGTTTTGTTTCTGATTTACTCATGATTACGGCTGGGTACTGAGGACCAGTCTTAAATTGGTACTGGTAGCTGATTGGGCAGAACCGTAATACAGATAAACTCCTGCAAAAGTCGGTACTTGTATCACTGTTTGATCATCATTCATTCGTTAGTTTAAAGGTCCTATGACATGCTGCTCTGTGGATGCTTTTATATAGGCCTTAGTGGTCCCCTAATACTGTATCTGAAGTCTCTTTCCCGAAATTCAGCGTTGGTACAGAATTACAGCCACTAGAGCCAGTCCCACAATGAGCTTTCCTTAGTATGTGCCATTTCTGTGTCTGTAGCTATTGAGGAGGAGAGAGGGGGGGCAAGGTGGAGGGTGGGGGTGTGTGGCCTTGACCAACTGCCACTTTGCTTGTTTGCAAGCCATGATGTCTCTCTCTCATGAGTGGGCGAAATTCTCTTCGCGGGCAAAGCAGAGAAAGGGGAGGTAACCTTCCTCCTTATGACCTCATAAGGAGAAGATTCCAGATCGGCCTATCTGAGCTTTCATTTTCCCAAAGGCAGAGCAGGATACCCAGGGCTCGGTTTACACCTATCACCATTTCCAGCCACTGGGGGACCATAGGCGGCTGGGGGAAGTCATAAGTGAAATTTTCATGCCATAGGACCTTTAACAGTCGGCACTTTCAGTATGCCTAAATAATCATTTCCCTATAGCTTTCCACTATTGGTGATGTTGTAGTTATTGAAAGAGTGACACCTAAAGTGTGTGCAAAGATATAATTAAGCCTACATTATTTTATTTTTCAATTAATTTTTTTCATGCACAGTAGATTTGGACATTGGGCCTGCATCCCTGTACTGTCTTCGCAGCTCCATCTCGCTTAATGTTTGTCCTTTTTTGTTCAGTAAACACTTGCTTATTGCAGGCTGTTTGTTAAACAGCATCTCATTTTCCATCTAATCCCAGACATCAAACGTTTGTGGAAACCCTTGGGATCTTAGCAACTAAAAACCTTAACAAGGTCTACAGGCAGGGGAGGGGTCTCAATAAACACTCCCTTTGATGTCTGTGTGCTTAAGTTCACCAAGGCAACATGGTAATATCCTATATTATGTTAAAATGATTACAGATCACTATTTTACAGGAATTCTTATAATTCTTCTCTTTCCGCGGCCTTATGGCTGAGCTTTGATTCTCCGTTCTGCTTTGTTCTCCTAACTTCTCATTACTGTCTCAACTCAAAGAAGAACGGTGGATATGAGAGCTCTTTGAGTTACAGTAAGCAGTACCAAACTGAGCAGACTGTTGATCTGTGACTTTTGGTTTTAAATTACCATGTGGCTTTCGCTCCTGTAGACTTTGGTCACATTCCGTGGGCTAGATCCAAGAAAAGAATAGAATGGAATTTCATTAAATTCTTTTTACAAGATGGTCCAAAAGATAATTTTATTAAATAAAGAAATAACCTATTAGTGTGATGTGATTCTTGATTAAATGTTTGCTATTCAACTTTCAGTATTTTCTTCCCATCTGTATTTTATTCAGATTCAGCAGCAATTGTTCCTCTTTTTTTCCTCTCTATTGCTATTCAACTCCTCTGCTTTATCAGTTCAAAAGACTTCAGCTCAACTTGATGCATGCTTTACTGTCACGACACAAGTGGAGCATACTTCTCTGAAGGCAATAGCTGACGAGTTGTGTTCATTATAGAACAAAAATAATCCAAACAGCACCAATCGGGTTATTAATGTTGTTCTTTTTCATTTATGTGTCAGCCACTTTTGCAGAAATAAAATACATTCTTAATAGCCACTTGATGTGAAAAGACTTCTCTTTGCTGCAGGACTGACTTGACTTTTAGACTGCGAATGTTTCACTTGTTTTGTCAAAGTAAATCACTTGTTTTCCTTTGCCTTTTCTCTGAGTAACTCGGTCCTGTGTTGAAACATCTGGGCTGATGCAGTGACTTTGTCACAACTGATTTGTATTTGGTACTGTAGATGCTCTGAATTTGTCCTTAGTTGTGTTTTTGTTTGGCTCTTTCTGGCAATATGCGTCACACTTTTCATGCCAAATACAGACATTCTTTGACCTGGATGTCTTTAAATTTGTGTTTGCACTTGTGTATGAACACATCACTTTAAAACTGTCTGCAAAGTTTGTCCTCAACATTACTGACACAAAATAATAAGTGCCTTTTTACGTTGTAGTTTTCCTCTTTCTATTCCCCTTTTATTCTCTTTAACAATATATTTTATAATAGCTTTCGATTAAGTGGTGTTTTTTTTCTTCAGTTTTTGCAATTGTCTCATCTTCTACTTTTTTTCAATTTCTCTCCAATAATTAAAAACTCAAAATCTCTGTATATTTCCCTCTTCCTCATTCAACACTCTTTCCTTTTTGCTCTGTGATCGCTCTCACTGTCTATTTCTCTCTCATCCGTGCCTCCCCCTCTCCTCCCCTCTGTTCTGCTCTGGTGTCCAGGGGCCTGAGGGCGGATTTAGTTAGAGAAATGGTGTGAGAATGACAAAGTGCGAAAGGGACGAGGGCGAGTGAAAGTGAGGGACAGCCCTAACATATAGTCTTGTAAAGCTCTTGACGCTGATCCAGTATATTATCTGATCCAGTGTCATCCATTACCCTGCTCAATGAGAGACCAGAATAAAAAGCTGGTTTTAAATCAGTCCTAAATTTAAAAATGTCCTCTGCTTCCCACAGGACACCAGCTGCGGGACTCCCCGTGTCATTATTCAAGATTTTACAATAAGTGAGGAGCCAAGCAGCCCGAATATCAAAATATCTAGTGTCATCTTTGTTCCCAGTTAATCATCTGGTTTCTGATTCCAGCATATGAATACAGCATTAACTGAGCAGCCACACACCCAGCAGTTTTCTACCTTTGTTAGAAAATGGTTCTGCGTATAAATGTCGATGCTCCGATTAACACAGATGAAATGTCATTCACTTCACTGTGTTGGTTGTGTTGTTGTTGTTGTTGTTGTGTAGTCATCATGTTCAGAACCGTGTTTTGTAAGAACTCCTTCAGCTGTTCAGAAAGAACTGATGCACACTGTCTACACACATACACTACCCATGCATGCACACACTCCTTAGAATATCTAATATGGCCATTATTATATTCCTAATTTGCACCTGAATGGTGAAAGACACAATAGGGATGGAGAGTACACAGCACAACATTCGATAGAGGGGTCATAAATTTTGTATCCTCGCTGCCCCCCACTCACCCCTTCCCCAATAGACACACACACACATGCGCACACGCACACATGCACGTCTGTCAGATGTGCACTGCAGTAATTAGGTCTTTCAGGTTATGATAATGTTTGTGCTGTTTTCTGGTTCATCTGCTCACTGGTGCACAGAATGCCATTAATCACACCAGTCTAAAGCACATGCTGATTCCACCACTGTGTGTGTGTGTGTGTATGTGTGTGTGTTTTTTTTTTTTTTTTGTTTTGTTGTGTGTGTGTGTGTGTGTGTGTGTGTGTGCGTGCGTGCATGCCTCATTTGATGGTGTATGTTTTTGTCTTTGTACTGGCAGAGGCGAGAAAAAGAGTGAAAGAGAATGAGGGAGAATGCGAGAGTGAAAGGGGCCAAAAACAACATGGGGTCGTGAAAAAGACAGAAGTTATGAAGGTGTTTTCCCTGATAATGTACACCTGGCAGGGCTTTGCCTATCACCCTCTTTTCTTTTTCCAAGCTCACAACCTTATTTCTCTCTCTCTATTACACTTTACATCACTCCCTTATTCCCATCTCTATGCTGTTTTAGTGCTGGCTAGCAAGGCACCAGAACTTGGTGTGCTGTAGATGGAGCTCATGTGAGCACCACTGTCCCATTAACAATACATTTTTCAGAAAAAGAAAAAATCATTTAGAGCATTTTAACATGGACATGTTTTTGTTTTAACAGTGTTTTCCCCAAAACCTCTGCTGGTAAAACCACAGAGGTTTTGGGTTAGCAGTGTGTAGCAGGGTGGCATAGGCTTTATCTCCTGTAAACTCAAGGATAATCTGACACGCCTCATGTATCACAAATAAGACAAATTCCGTCCTCCTCAGGAGTGCTGCTTTGTGTTGATCTTGGGCTCTGACCTCCCTCTGACCTCCCTGCACAGAGAATTTTCTTTCAGCATCAAAGTCAATGTCAATGTTTCCCTCCATTTGGGCCACTCATACCATACTGCTGTCTCTGGCTAATCACCTCTCACACAAGACCACAATATTGCAAAAGTTAATACACTTGACCAGCTCCACCTAACCACAAACCCATGTTCACATTCACATAAAATTCAGGTTGGTATTCCTTAGAAATTCTGTTGATCTGAAGTTTGAATCTATCTAACCCATTTGTCGCACCAACCTTGCAAGTGTATGTAGGATGAAGAGTGTTACGTGGAGCATTATCCATTCTATACGCTCAAAGTTAACCTTTCCTCTTTTGTTCCTGTAGTGTAGTTGTAACCGCTATAACTCCCATGTCCTGTCATGCTGTGATGCCCTTGGAAAAACAAAAAAAGAGGTCCGTGTATTTAGGTCCAAATTTCTATTTAGTTTATAGTAAACTATTCTAGAAAAGAATGGCCATTCTGACGTTTTTTGACAAAAAATGATGAACCTTAAATTCAGATTTGTTTTTGTAAAACAATTTTTTTTGACAAAAATGAACTCTGGGTTAATGTTACATTATGAGGATGTTTTTTTTTTTTTTTAACCTTATAGCTAGTTTGGTAGTTTGGTAAAGTGTGGGTATAATGCCTGACATCAGGATGCATTCTCCTCCCCTTCCGTTGTCTCCTCTCTCTATTTTAACCCAGAGTGTTTTTTCCCTATACTAGAGTGTAAACTCGTGCATCCAGACCATACAGTACTCCTGCGCTGACACAGCGCTGTGGAGATAGGTCTGGCAATGTAAAACTACTTCCAAGCCAAATATATGAGCGAATGTATTCATACAGACACATTCACACTGTGCCACATCTATCTGATACCATTTTTCACCCTTCATCATCCATCATTTTATTCTCCAGGAGACATTCATATCTCTCACACATATCCTCTCTAGATAATTACCCCACTGATAAAAGCAGGTTTTCCATCAAGGTCTTAGGTATTTCTTTGGTATCACTATCACTTTTTCTACAATGCCTCCAGCGTTAAAGACAGCACACAAGTCATTCAGCACCTTTTGACACTCCTAATTTGTTGTTAACTTGTTCTTGAATACATTTTTGTGCCAACATTCACATTGGATTGAAACAGTATTTCCCAGCCTACAGGGCTGATAGTCGAGGACATGTTTTTTTTAATAAAATCAATATCATGGCATTGCTCCCTTAGGTGTTAGTCTATATTCTTTAGTGTAGTCATTTGTTCAGAGTGCAGAGAGAAATGTGGTGTACAGCATACAAGATTGTCCAAGTGAGCACAGAGATCAATGGCCATAAAAAAAGTGGAAAGAGCATCTCCAAGGACTCAAGATCACATACATTCTCACACTTTTTGGGCAACCAGTCAGTGGCTAGCACTGTTGCCTCACAGCAAGAAGGTCCTGTTCGGTCCTGTTGTCCAATCCCCAGTCAGGGCAGGGCCTTTCTGTGTGGAGTTTGCAAATAATGAGCTTAAAGTTTTTTTTTTCCTGAGATACATGGTCTCATTCATCAGCTCTCTCTGCCACATTTCATTCCTTTTTTTCATCCTCCTACTCTTTCTTCTTTTCTTCTTGCTCTACCAACACTAAGACACGACACATGCACATAGAATATACATTATGTACTGTATAATAGAAAGTGTTGATATGTAGACATGATGTTGCCTGTGAACTATGCTATTGTATCAGAGAAAACAGTAAGGCCTTTGATTGAAACTTGTTTAGTGTGTGTGTGTGTGTGTGAGAGAGAATGTAAGGCATGGGATGGAGGGTTAACATATCTTCTTGTTAAAATGACCCCTGACTGTGGCTGAGAAAATATGTCACAATATCACTGCAATCTGACAAGCACACTGTGGCCTTGTGAGACACCTGATATGACAAGAACGAATCTTTGTTCTCGCTGTAGAAAAGTAATCTAACTCCAATTACAGCATTGATGCAACAGTATGTATAATCCTTCTGAGTGGATCTATTTCACTTTGTGTTTTCATTACCAAAAATGCCATCTTGTGTACACAATAGATCATATTAAATCCACTTCAGTTCCATTAACTTTAACATCTAAATGTGGAACCCTATTACAATGAATGCTATGTGCTCATCATTCATGATTCATGATCTACAGTTGAGGAATGATCAATTTATCTATAATCTTTGAGATTAGATGTTACAGTACATAATGGGAAATCATGCCATCATGTAACATGGCGGCACAGTCATGAACTACGTTTCAATCCAGCTGTTTTTACATGCTAGCAATGACAATGGCACCCAGCAGGAGAATTTGCGCCGCCAGCTGTTTATCTCGATATTCACATAAAGGAAGTGGATGGAAACATGCATTAATTGCCTTTTCTTTTGCTGATTTTCTGTAAATTCTGTTATCATTTTTGATACAATTGTTACTATTTTCTGCCTTCTTACGTGTATAGCTCCATCCATGCCATTCATGTGCATCCTACATCGTTTTTACCATGTAAAATGTTCACCTGATTCACTATACATTTTCAGTCAAACATCTGTTGTGAAGTTCACTCATAGTGCCTGACCTATAGCCTAGAAATCTAGACACACCCTAGCGGCAGCAAATGTAATTTGCAGCCAGGGTCAGTCTAATAACTCTCTGTTGGCTTGCGAGCTGGAAAAACCAAACTCTAGTCAGGCCAATCACTTCATGTATAGGCGGTGGGCGGGCTTAACATAATGACGGCAGAGTTGCGACGGTTCAGCGGGAATTCTCTGCTACTTGAAAACAAAGAAGATGGCTGCTGCTGGAAAAACGGCGATCTTTCGAATCGGCTTTGGCCGCGTCTCTGGAAGAGTGAAGCTTTTCTTTGAGAAAAGAACAAAGAACGGCACTGAAGTAATTCTTAAAAAAAGGAAGAGGTGTTTGGAGTTTTGCCGACCGGATATGGCAGAAGTTGAATCTATCAGCTAGCGTTGCTCTGGTTGGTTGTAGCGCTATCCTATTTCGTGCAGAGGGAATTTGAAAGACAACCGTTTATCCCGCCCCTCAGATTTAGCTCTGCCAATGGTGAGTTCCCAGACCCAACATCTTGATGTGGGTCTGTCTTGTCAGGCTATGTGTCCTCTGTTCTATAAGCAAACACTTGTAAGGTAATAGAAAATTCTGAAAAAACCAAAGCAAATTCAGCAACTGCAACTACCTTTCCACTGTTGAGAGTGCCTGTAACACAAATACAGGAAAGGTGCAGTAAGCGATGCTGCGCAAAGATTATTGATATTTGAACTCAACTGCCAAACAAATACAACCCCCCCTTTAGAAGCTCTGCACCCCAGATTCACGGACAGATATGAGCTTATAAGCCTGAATCACTTAAAACCCATTCATTAGCTCTCTGACAGGGCAACCTTCTGCAAACAGATTCAGTCATGCAGTGAATCTTCTCTGTTCACCCCCCCACAACATTTCAACTTGTGACCTCAGCATCCACCTGCACAGAGGCTCTTTCATCACATAGCACATCGTCTTTATAGCTCACTCACTCTCACACACACACACACACACACACACACACACACACACACACACACACACACACACACACACACACACACACACACACACACATACACACATGTGCACGCACAGTGTACACGGGCAGACTTCACATAACTCACCTACACACACATACACACAAGGGCACACAAATACACACTTAAAAGCCTCATCACCTTTGACCTTGTGACCCCAGTTAACTAACTAACCTCTTGTTATTTCCCCTGTTCACTGCACCTCTTTGTGTGGGGCCTCACTGAAAAGATCCAGTCATGCAGCACTGGTAGCCTTGGGGCAACTTTTGCTTCCAGCTTATCAACATATCCATACATCTTTTTTTCTGCACCAATCCACATTTAGTATACAGTCAGTATTTGAACTTCTAACCTTTTGGCTTGCTCAGCCATTTCCTGGCATCTCTATACTTTCTGATGGCCTTTTATATACAGTATGCTGTTAATGTGAAGCCCATTCACAGGAGCAACAAGCAGTGCACTTAGCAATTCCATATTTGATCTTTACCTTGTTGTTTGTGTAACGTATAATGGCAGCATATTCAGAAGCTTTATAAAGAAAAACAACATAATTCATATCCACAAATACATAATTTTGCAGAATAAGTTGTTGATAAATCTTAACATTTACAGTAAGCCCAGATACCTGTAGGACAATCCACTTCACTGTTTCCATATTTAAACTCTTAGCCTTCTTGTTTATGTATGACCATGTGTTACCAATGCAGAGCATCCAATGTATGACCATGGTATGACCATGTGCTACTAATGCAGAGAGTCCCCCAGCTGTTAAGTATCAGGTCCCCTAACTAGTCAAGTAAAAGTTAATGATGCATACAGTTACTTCCTTTCCGTATGAACTCAATCTGAACTTCATACTTTGCTGTGATCCATTTTCTGACCAGGTAATATGAGTTTTGTAAATACATAATTAACCGCACAGTGACTCTGTGTTAAATGGAATTAAATTGTGTTTCAGAATAGCCTGAAATGGAAATGAATCATTGTAATGAATCTTAAAATTGAATCACCTAAGATTGAACTCACAACCTCTTGCGATGTTTCCGCCACAGTAGTTTCCCTAATGTTCAGTGATGTAATATCCTTACCTTAGCCTTTTCACCACCTTAAGTCATGAACCACTACTGTGGTTACTGCTATCTTGTTTCTTATGGTAAAAACAGGAAGTAATCTTTTGTTTTGAGGTCGGATGACTTGAGTGTTTTTTTTAACCAATATCAAATTGAATTGGGAAAGCATTGGAGAGAGATAATTTAGGTCTCATATAACTGCTTCCTAACTATCTTAAGGTTGAAACTAATTGAAAAGAACTTGTTCGACGACTTCAACTGTCCCTGCACGCTTTGATGATTATTCTTTTTAATTAATATTTTACTCTCACAGACAGCAAGGATTTTTTGGTTTCTCCAGAATAATGGATTTAAACCTTTTGACAGAGAAATATTATCTTTTGAAGTTTCCAACCCTTACTGAGGAGTGTGAACACAACATCTCCTTTTTAAGGATGGTCTCCCCAACTCATGACACCGCTCTGCTGCCCCAAGTGCTTAGGAAATATAAAAAGGGAAATACTTTTGAATAAGTTCAAAACATCTCTTCAAGGTGGAAAGACTTTACAGGCAGAAATTACTCATTATTCCTCTTGATCCTTTAAAAACATTTTGTAGTCTCACTGCCGGCTGCCATTTGAGCTTGTGAAGTTTCTCACAGCTTTGATCCGTAAACCCGTGCCTTCGAGCTTCACCATTGTTTGTGCGCTCACCCCCATCAATGGGTTGCATCTGGACCGCATGTCAAAATGGTTAACGATCAACCACCAGTCATCAAACCAATGACAAAAAAGGAGCAACTCAGGCACTCCTATATGTTTACCCACACCTACATGAGTCCATGCATTTCTCTGGGGGAGCCTATGAATTGAAGGCTGTGTTTAATTTAAGTGTGAGTGAACAACTAGGACACTTCCATGCACTTCCCCACTGCGGAGCCAGGAACTACATGTTTATGCTCACGAGTACTGTTTATAGCACCAAGAACACGAAGAGGGCATGTTGAGGTTAATGTTTAAACCATCTTAGATTTAACTGTATGTTAGAAATGTATTTTTAATGTTCATGCAAAAGTGCTTGCTACGGTATGAATAGCAAATATACTGTCAACACAGCTTATGTGTTGAATCATGTATGTTGTCCGGGTTGGGGCTATATGTTAAAGGGGTGATAGAATGATTATATAGGGTATTTCACACTGTTCCTTATGGTCTCCTAATGGGGTATGTAACATTGGTTGGGCTGAAAATGGCCTGGTTGATATTTTATGGGCCCTTATGCATCCCTGTGTTTTGGCCCTATTTGTAACAAGAGCTTTTCTTCCAAATATGGTATGGTCATGAATATTTAGATGAGTATTGGTGATTGGTATGAGGTGATTGGTTGAGCGACTTGCCATACGCAGACATTAGAGATGCGCGTTGATTGGTTGAGCGAATCCCCAATACACATACATTAGAGAAGCGACAGAATCTCATATTCCAGACACTGCAATGTTTCATTACCAAATTCACTTCTGAGACTTTTTTAAGCGAGAAATCAACTATATAAAGCTCAAATATGGGCCGTTTTACAAAAATTGATGGCTAATTGCAAATTTGGTAAGACGTGTCGGACTTTAGGAGCTCCACACAGTCTGGTGAGAAGCGGCCGCCTGCTGGGCTCCATACCCAGCGCCAAAGTCACCCTTTGTGGATACTGCACTACGGGCTCCGGCGCCAGCTGCCGGCATAACTACATCTATAAATAATACATTTCCGGTTTTGAATGTCCCAATGTCTTATAAAGCTAACCGTTGTGTCCGATTTGATTTTAAGGCATTTTTATGAACGCGCGGCGTCTTTGTAGGACCGAGCAGCTGCTGCTATATGTCCCATTCATTACAATGGGGAAATACCGCAGCTAGCTAGCTACATTGTCGTCATAACTAAATTATATTTACTGTTTGAATTTCGGTCACGCCACTTATACAACATCATTCCCCAATGTCTTATAAAGCTAACCGTTGTGTCCGATTTGATTTTAAGGCATTTTTATGAACGCATAAAGCGTCTTTGTAGGACCGAGCAGCTGCTTGCTATATGCCCCATTCATTACAATGGGGAAATACGGCAGCTTGCCCACTTTCCATAACTAAAGTATATTTACAGTTTGAATTTCGTCACGGCATGAATATTACAGGTTCCTCAAGGTCTTACAAAGCTTAGCTAACACTTGTCCGATTTCGATTTCAATTGAATGTATTTTTTGTGAATGTCAGAGTTAGGAGGAGGCCGCTAGCGCTCATTGATGGACTCCATCTCACCGCGGCTCTATCAATGAGACTCGCGGACAAGAGGCATTTATTTCCCCGATTGTTTGTTTAAATAACTCAACACACATACCCATTATAAGATTAACTGGAACCTGCGGGGCGCGGTTAAAGACTGCGGGCGTAACAAGCTTCGCTGACACTGCGGTCAGGGTGCTGATGTAGCAACCCCCGCCCCACCAACACCGGCACTAAACTCCGGCACACAGTCGGAGAAAATTTGCAATTAGCCATCCTTTTTCGTGAAGCGGCCCATATTCGGAGCTTTATATGGTTAATTTCGGCATAAAAAAGTTTCAGAAGTGAATTTTGTAATGGAATAGCAGAGATCTGCGTGACCTAGCTAGATTCAGAAGACTACCTGATCTCAGGTCAGTTGTGTAGCCTATGTAAATGTTGGGGCGTGACTGTTCTCTTAAGGTTCCGGATTTTGAGACGCTTACGCAAGCAACTCAGCTTTGTTGGGATTCGCCCGTTTTCAGAGGCAGTTTCAAAATATGAGATTTTCATAGTAAAGGGGTGTCAGTGGGATTTTGAGCTTCTATATATGTCCTATTTACCCACCAAACTGTCGTTATTCAACTATGACAGGGTAAAATCGGTTTTGCATTCTATCACCCCTTTAATGTTTTGGATAAGGCTAACATTTCACAAAGCAAAATGTAACGTATATTTTTTATCTTTCACAATTTATACTACATGATCAATATGGTTTAAAGTATTCTAATGCATACACAGAAACTACTAAACTACTATTTTTTTGGCCCAAACTAAAACAATTGTTTTCACATCAAAACTTCTCCAAATCTTCATCACCTGGCCAAATCCTCAAAGGAGGTATTCCCTTTCAAACTCTTCACATTCTCAATGACTAACCATCCAGAACACCTTCAAGGTTGACTAGCTGGCAAGTCATAACCTGTTGACTTCTTCTCACAGAAGTACATTTTTGTAAGATGAAATGAGGTAACAACAATGCCAATGTAATTGGTGTAAATCGTATATGTATAATTGTAATTTAATTACTGAAAGTAATATTTATGTTTAGGTCTGAACACGGCCCAAATATGTCAACACCCTCAGGTGCTGTTGAGCTTGGGCTGAGACATCTACTGTGAAACCCCAATGGCAGGTTTCATTTAGGCCCACTTTGATTTTTTTTGTCACTGGCAATTATCAGTGATTCAGTCTCTTCTTCTGGGCTGGGAATGTTTTTTGCCCAGAAGCAGTTGAAACCCATTTAAAGCCTATTGTGTAATTTATAAAGACTTCGGATTTTACCAAAATAAGGCTGAAAATAAAACAAGTCTCTCTCTCTCTCTCTCTCTCTCTCTCTCTCTCTCTCTCTCTCTCTCTCTCTCTCTCTCTCTCTCTCTCTCTCTCTCTCTCTCTCTCTCTCTCTCTCTCTCTCTTTCTTGCTGTGGTTCTCTCACACACACAGCCTCACTCTTGAGATTGTTGCGCCCCTGCTCAGTAACCATTGCTCTAGTTCCCACAAGCTCGAGCACAGCTCATTTCAGAGAGTAGTACTTGTGAGGGTAGCAGACCCAAGATAAAATTAATTAGGACTCTGGCAGCAGAGGATCAGGCAGAAAGAGGGCCAAAACAACGGAGATGGTGTCAAAGGAGTAACTTGACATTTTGGACTTCAGTATTTTCTTCCCCATCTGGCTCACATCATGGCAGACCAAAATCCCCTAAGTTGGCACTCGAGATTCCAAATGCTAGCGCTGCTGGCATTTATCATTAAACCCAATAGGTAGCACTAGCTGCGAGCTAGCTCATTAGTTCTTAACCAAAGCCACTAGTTTCAAGGAAGAATGCAACACTAATGATGTGTTTTTATGTTAGCTCAAAAACAAATTAAGATTTCTCTTTTTTTCATGATGCAAAAACCCCTAGAGAGGACAAATAATACACAGACAAATCCCAAATGTTCAATCTTGTTAAGATTAGGAGAAAATTAATTGTGACAAAATGTGGAACACACACAATAGAAAAATTGTGAAAGTAAATGACAAAGGGAGGAGATGTGGACATACACTTTATTGAGATAAAGGAGAGAGATGCGAAAAAATTGTGTACTGTGTGTGAGTATGCGGAGCGAGAGAAGGCAAGAGAGAAAAGCATGGGCAGTAATGTGTCTGTAATAAGGTCAGAGGCAGAAGTCCATTATGAAACTCCCTTGAGGCTCTATTTATAGTGACCTAAGGAGGGAGGGAGAGAGGGAAGGATGTAGAGAGCAAGTGTGATGGGGAAAAAGCAGAAGAGTTTCAGTTGAAGAGGTAAAGGAGGGAGGAGAGATGAAGGCTGAGAGAAGGAGTTTGCAGGGGGGCAGTGAATGAAAAGATGCCAGAGAGCAAAGCAGGGAGGCGAAGTGTTGGGGAAGGAGTGAAGATGGAAAGGCGAGAAATGTGGATAGAAGATGAGAGTGGGAAGTGTGGAAAGGTTCCAGAGAAAGAGAGAGAGAAAGAGGGGAAAGATACAGGGGAGGACTGAGAAGAGGAGAGGAAGACAGCAGGGGAGAAAGAGAGTTTGGCTAGGCGAGGGAAAGAAACAGTCGTGCGGTCGGAAAGCATGAGGGTGTTAAGGAGAGACGGTGGAGAGGAGGGATAAGAAGTCGAGAAAGAGACATTGAGCCTCCAGATGGAGAAAGGCATGAACAGTGAAATGTCTGATCCAATTTTATCTCCAGCTCTGAACAAAATAGCCAAAATATGGGAAAATCTTCAAATTAAATAAGCCTGTAAGCTGTTCTTTATCATTTGAGTTGAGGCCATCTTTATTTTGTGTGTGTGTGTGTGTGTGTGTGTGTGTGTGTGTGTGTGTGTGTGTGCGTGCGTGCGTGCGTGTGCGTGTGTGTTTGGTACCAGTTTGTCCTCACCAAGATAATCTAATAAACTGGGCTCAGCATGGTGTTATTTTTCCTTTCTGAAATAAACAGGAGGAGCAGTATGAAGCAGAAGGGATGAGGAGATAGGTAATAGGGGAAAGAAGGATGGACAAAAGGAAACACAGAAAAGCAGAAGAAGGAAAAAATGATGAAAGCCATGAGGAAGAAGAGACGTAGTCTTGCACAGTGGCTGGGTGGGTAGGGGTCGTTGTGAAATGCGCCCCTGGGGAAGTGACCGAAGAGAGAAGGATGGCTGAATCTCTGTCATTCCTCTAAACCAAGAGGAGAGTGAAACTAGGCTGCAAGGAAAAGGGAAAAAAAGAAGAGAAAGGTGCACAGAAAACGTGAATATAAACAGGTTTTCTAAAGGAATCGGGAAAGACATCACAGACCAAGATGAAAAAGAGCGGAGGGACGTTTTTGGGCAGATAGAAAAAAAAAAGTAATCATAAAGACAGACCAGCACAGAGAGATACTGACAGGTGAAAAATATGCAGACACCCACGGTGAACACAGAGAGAGCCAGGTGGATAGTGAGATGTGGATCATGGAACACAAATGTACACACAACCAGCCAGCCGTACTATCAGTTGTCAGCCACCCAGAAAAAAACATTATCCTATCTCCCTGAAAATAGAAGTCGTTCCCCGGCCAGTGTTTTGATATTCTAATGCACTGCCCTGCGCTGGCTGCTTGTATTAATAGCGATGCTGAGCTGTGATAGTAGAACATGAATGAAAGCGAAGTCTTGCATTTCCCTTAGGCCTGGGGTAAGGGAGACAAAATCCATCTGGAAGATAACATTACACAGCAACTCACACAAGTTTGTACCCCCACAAGCTCACATAAGACTATGCATATGAATGAGATATTCCATCTGCATGTGGATATGTGGGGGTGTGCGTACAGTACAATTGTGTGTGTAATACAAAGTGAGACTTTGCTGACAGCATTACACAGCTGATAACTGTTCTTCATGATTGTGAGATGACTATAATTATTTTTCTCTGACTGTCCATGTGGTTTTCTACTTGTTTTTTTTTATCTTTTTCTCTCCTACCTGGATGCATTTCTTTTTTATCATGGTGGTGTTAATATTCAGTTTCAGACAGACACTTTGATGTGATTAAACAGTTTTACGAATTACGCTTGTGATGATTTGCAAACTGCAATCCTTTGGTAAAAGAAACGCATATATACAGTACGTATTATGTTGTGAATGCGTTGGGGCTAGTTGTAGAAATTCTATTATGGCAAATTTCTTCTTTTCTTGAGTTCGGTGTAGTCAGAATTTTACCTAGCGTGATTGAAGAGAGATTGAGGGAAGAGACTTGCCCTAAATGGCCTGCCATTTCTGGTTCTTACACCAGTGACCTAGTTCAGAAGGAGGAGGTAGATTTAAAACTCGCAGCATAGCCAAAGACTGAAACAGATTGGTTTTCATCTGGTGTTACCGTGATCGCAGTGGCTGATAGCGTGACATTTAGGGTTCCACCCACGTACCGAGTCATATGTAAGACACATACGAAAAACTGTAACCAAAGCCTCATCGCTTGGCGCTCAACCTTATAGGGGGTAATCTGATTTTAACCCCTGCTTTGGATCATCCTGTGCTGCCCAGTGAGGTGCATCAGTACCCCTAAGCTGACTCGTGCCACAGAAACTGGAGATAAGCGCTGGCTTAGTGGCCACTTCAGGACAAACGAGGCGTACCTGCTTCCCAGTTCTTATGTGGAGAAGTATATTGTATACCTTCCCTCTTTCTCTTTCTTTCTAGTATAGAAAGTATAGAAAACTGCTTTCCAAAAATCTTGTTGCTGGCCAGATCACATGCAAAAAGATGCTTGAAACACGGAAATGTGCTTAACGGGAGAGAGTAAGACAAAGAGGAAAGACAATGACAGAGGCAAGGAGTGAAGCTGTACAATAATGAAGAAACCGCCATAGATGCACATACAGTCCTGTGAAGTGTGTGTATGTGTGTACATGTAACGTTTGGCAGAGACAGCCATAAAAAATAGCAGCTGAGTGCTCTCACACTGCCTACCTGCAAACACCCACTCATCAGCTGCTCCTGTGCTGTGCGTGAACTTAAACTGTGCCCAATTGAATACATGTGATATGTCCAACCGTGAGTGTGCTAGTGTCAATCTGACTCTTAACCAAGCAGCCTCTGAAATGGTGTTCATGCCTTGAGTCAAGTGCAGTAAAGAAATGTTGTCTTTTTGTTTTCTTAATATTAGATAATTTTATTAATTCGCCCATTTTATTGTTTAATAACTCTTGTTTCTTCTGGAATTTTATGACCTCATAATACAAAGAGATCATTCTGACTGGATGAATTGGCTTTATGCATCATCTCTTCTGTTGTTTTTTCAGTTCATTGGAGTGTTGCAGAAATTCCTAACCTCATTGATGTTTTTGCCTGTTGCAAAACAATTAGTATGCGCAATTGGAGTTTGTAGCAAAGACTGAAGTTATTTAGGAAAAGTCAGGGGATCATCAAAGGCAGTAAGCTTTATCCCCCAGGGACCATAAGTGTCTGCAAATATTTGATGGTAATCCATTCAGTAGTTGTTGAGGTATTTCAGTACGGACCAAAGTGGTGGACCGACTCACCAACCATCCCTAGAGCCTAACAAACTAAATAAATGCTAACAGAAATAAGTTGAATATATAAATTGAAGCATGATGTTAGACCTATGTAGCACCCAAAACATGGAGTTGTATTTACTAAAAAGAGGTAATTAGAACAGAAACTACATAAACATCCATGTAGGCAAATGTACAAACACTCACACAAGTGGTCATTGATCAGAGACTAAAGCTATTATAGTCTTGTACTGGTCTCTTTAGAGCCTCCAGAATTCTGCTATAGAACATAAATACTCACCTACTGTATATTCACACATATTCAGATGTACAAAATACACTTAATATTCAACTACTGAGGCAATAAGATGCACACCACACATTTGCATACATGCACATGCGCATACAAATGCATAAATGTGTGCCATTGCATAGACCTACAGTTTTCCTGTTTAAAAATGCATGTGCATTGACAGCCCTCCTTCCATACACAACACACACACACACACACACACACACACACACACACACACACACACACACACACACACACACACACACACACACACACACACACACACATACACACACTAATATGCACTTTGGCTGCACTCTAGCCTGATAACTGGAGGCATCTTACTGAATTGTAATTTGGGAATAAATAAAATATGGATGTCAAATCCAACACTGTGTGTGTGTGTGTGTGTGTGTGTGTGCGCGCACACTGAATGTGGCTGGAGTCGAATGTGTGTGTGCCTGTTGGTGTGCGTGGTATGTCTCATTATTCAGAATATGAATTAACTGTGCTTTACTGCACAATGTCAATGTATAAATATAGTTACCAAGCAGTGATGCCTCTCTAACACATACAAAATGTTGAATATCAAAAAGTTATTCATAATTTTTTCTGGTGCTTTATGTTAACACTATTGTAGAGAGAAAGGAAATCAAATAAAAATCTGACTTCAGGAGTAAAAAGGACCTACGGAAGGAGTATATTGTATTATTTGCTATTTCTCTTTCTTGCTCTTTCTGTTTCTTGATATTTGTTTTTTCTTGAACCATTTTCCTTATTTCTTATATGCAAATCTCACTCTCACAAATAAGTCTATAGTCTGCATTATGCATCTTACATAACCATTAGGCCACCTGGATACCCCTGATACCCTATTTGTTTTCATTCTACAAATATTGCATCTATTTACTTCTTTCTTAACTGAGGCCAGCTGTGGCCTGACAGAGTCACCCCTCTGCAGAAATGGTCGTAAATCTAGTTCCAGGCTTTAGCTGGGGCCTTACATGTCACACACAATGAAAGTCTGTGGACGCCAACCAGCTGTCACAGTCTGGTCCCGCATTGAGATACTTTAGCTTTCAAGTACTTTGTGCTATTATGAATTGCCTAGTATAGCCCTGAAAGCCTGGGGGGATATATAATTGACTATGGCAAGGAGTGTGCTGTGCATGATATATTATTTCTTCCCTGAGTTATTTCTGTCATCATGGTTAGCTACCCAGTCTTTGAGGAACTCCTCTTCCACGTGAAATAATGCAGCTGTTCATTTGTAATGGATTTAATCTAAAAGCCCAACAAATCTACAACCAAATATGAAAATCAATGCAATGAAATACAGTTCAACACAACATCTTCACAAACTACAGGGTCAAAAATGACCTAAAGTTGAACCAATAGCTCTAAAAAAAAAACAACTGTTAGGTCACGACTGTGATCATCTACATAAAGATATGATTTAGTGTAGGACTGCGTTTTTAGTGTATACTTTTGTTTTTCTGAAGTCTATACTCAAAAATATGTAAATTCAATTATCCCTTTGGACAAAGGTAATGGAGTGATTGAGTTCTCTCAATTTGCATGTCTACTCGTGTCTTGAATAATGTGACTTTTATTAAAGTGGCAATTGAGGATAAGCGCCTGATTAAGTTTCCAATGGATGCAGATGATGTGTGGTTGCCTGGTGTCTTGTTTCAAAAGGAAACTGACTCTCCAGGACACGGTGTATAATTCTGTCATGCTATGTCAAGTATTTCATCTGACTCAACCCGCCCTTGTTTTATTTATGAACATATTTGACTCTAAAATGCACACACCACCAAACACCTGCGTACTGGCAGTGTATATTTGATTTGTCTTTTGTGAACCAGCATACCGTTGCTGGTCTTTGCTTTATCACCATCATCTGAACCACATATCATCTGACAACTACTCTGGATAAGGAAGAGAGAAAAAACAAACTGAAATACATGAAGTAAAGGAAAACAAAATAGGACGATTAAAAAACTTTATCCTGTTTTGTGTCTATTGGTGCTGTAAACAGTTCCTGAATGTCTTGATGTAACAGACTCTGGATGGAAGTTCCAATGGGTTATTTAATTTGTTATTTTGTGCTTGCAACACAAAAGAAAAAAAAAACTTCTGGATTACAACAGGCTTTGCAAAAAACAATGGCATGCAGGGCTGAAAAAGTTACGAGTAATGGCCTGAAAAAAACATTACCATTCAGATATATTGAAAAGGCTCATCTCAATGACTGCTCTTTCCACCAAAGCCATTCCTAGAGGTACAGTAGCAATAATATTCTAAATGCCTTTATAGATAGAAAAGGTTTAACTCACAGGTCTTGAGACAAAAACTGGATAAACAAAAACGTACTCACACATATGTGTTTTTTCAAAGCATAAATACTATTTGAGCACTGAATCCTCAATAGTGTTAGACATTTATTTTCAACAACAAAAAAAATGCAATAATATCAGCAAATTGTGGTAGAGCTAAAGAAGAAGAGAGAGACACTGACGAAAGCAGGCAGTTCATAGTATCCATAGTATCCATATCTATCCATTTCTACCACTGTGTGTGCTGTGCATGTGTGATCCTAGTATGTGTGCTGCATGCTTCTGTGTCATGCTTTAGTGCATGCTTGGATGAAGACATGCTCTTAAGGGTTTACTGGTATTTCTTTCTGTTTGCATGTTTTTCCAGGCCTGTGTGTGTGTGTGTGTGTGTGTGTGTGTGTGTGTGTGTGTGTGTGTGTGTGTGTGTTTTGGGGTATGATTGCGGGCAGATATTCTGTGGGCAGGATATCTGGGTAATATGAGTGCTGAGAATGAGTATTTGTATTTTCCTGTTAAACAATGTGTGTGTTTGTTAGACGGATAGGAGAGACTCTGAGAGGAAGAGAGATAGCAAAAAAAGGAAAAATGTGTGAACCCATGTTTTTGTTCTTTTTGTTTTAGTGTACACTGTTTTTGCACTGTGTGTGTGTGTGGTTTTTTTTGTTTTTTTTTCATGCATCTATATGTGTGACTTGTGTAATTTGGCAGTGTCTGAGATTGATAGGGATTGTTCCAGCATTGTTTTCTTAGTTGGTCGTGTGTGTGTGGTGTAGATAGTGGTTGCAGGACAGGATTAGCGATGAAGGGGTAGAGGTTTTAAAAGTGTGTCTATTTACGGGATGTGTGTATGTGTGCCTGTTTCTCCTTTTGCGTATATGTTTTTGCAGCTGCTGTTGATTCTAACTAGCTGATAAGAGGGTTAGACGTATGATCTCATGATTTCCACGGCTACTGCACTGATACACATCGTAGACCACTTACCAAGAACACAAAACCCTAACACGCACTTGCACAGACACACCTACACTCTTACCCATGAGGCATTTTGACCCTATATGGCTGCGTTTGGCTTGCTTTAGGACACAAACACGGTTGCATACCTCTGGTTTTCTCAGCCTTAGAGTCTTGAAAATAGAAAGCAGTGCTAGGGATCAGCGTTGTTGTTTAGTGGCCATACGGGGGGCATATTTTGGAGGACGACAAATATTCACAGTTGTGAGGAAATACGAAGTAAGTAACAAGTATCCTACTCATTTACTTTCCATCAAAGTAGTACTAAAAAAAACAACACACAAGCCTTGCAACTCTGCATAGAACACTATTAGAAGTTAAAGTGAGTATTTGAGATAGTTTAAAATATTAGTAGAGACATTTCAGCAACACCTTGACAATGGTATGTATGTTCCTTTCGTCCATAACCAAATCTATGCCTATGAGTCTTCACACTGGGGCTGGAGGCTGCTGGTCTGTGTGCCCTGTAAAAAATACATCAAATACATACAAATACAATGTTATTTGGATTTTATGTACCTGGGTGGGAATCAATCTACCTGGGCGGGGTGTCCAAGTAGAACCTATGTATGGGAAACACTGTTATAGTTTTCCTTCCAAAATCTACCTCTCTCCTTTCTTTCCCTCTGTCATTTATCCATTAAGCGCTCTATCCATATAATAGATCAGCT
Source organism: Perca fluviatilis (assembly GCF_010015445.1). Lineage (NCBI taxonomy): Eukaryota > Metazoa > Chordata > Actinopteri > Perciformes > Percidae > Perca > Perca fluviatilis. The sequence continues at coordinate 20,943,452 of NC_053117.1, forward strand.
CACATTGTCACTGACATTTGAAAATGATTGGCTACCTTTGATGACATCATTCTTAGCAGATTTGTGTACAGGCCTACAGGCGCGAGCAAGGGAAAAAATGGGTGTTTTGCCCCCGGTGCATATTTACTACATGGCGTAAATCGAACCTGGACATTGTTCTGCTACAGCCATCCATTACTGATGACAGCATTCAGGCAAGACGTTTATGAGGTGGGCTGTTAGGATCAGTAATTCACTCTGTCAGGAGATCAGAAGAGAGCAGGGTGGGTAAAGAAGTGAAGGAGCAAGAGGAAGGGAGAAGGTTTAGGAAGAAGAAGATGAAGGAGTAAACATGGGGGGAAGAGAGAGAACCAGAGAGGCAAGGGTAGCGCAAAAGAGAAAGAAAATAGTTGGCATTTCTGAGACAAAGCTTTTCTCAATTCCACCCACCCTTTTCTCTGGCTATCATGTTTCTGGTGCCAATCAATATTTTATAGCTGTCGCTCACACAGCGCCGCATACCCCACCCCACCCCCAGCTCTCTGAATGACAGATGAGGGTGAGAATGGGTGTTGGGGGCAAAGTGAAAAGTGGGAGAGAGGGGTAGGAGTGGTGGAGAAACATAAAGTAACAAGAAATGGCAATAGAGAAAGAGGAAGAGGCTGACAGAAATGGGTGAAAATGACACTGGATAAATAACCAAGAGTGGGAGAAAATTTCCTACAGATAATGAAATTATGCCGTGAAAGTGACTACTGATTTTATACTCGCAGAGAACTATTTACAGAACTGAGAGAACATGTCAGCTTTTTGACATTGTAGTGGAAAGTTTTTATCTATCATACTGTCTTTTATATGCTATCCATTACTGCATGTTTTTTTATATTTTCATGACTGTATATGTATTTACTTTTATACAATATTTACTCTGTTTTCTTTATGATATTATAATATATCAGTTATAGAGATCCATTATAAGTACTCAGACTGCTTGCACTCTGTTAAACTGTCTCCTTCTACTTGCAAGAGAATAAAGAAAATAACATAGATAAGTCCAGTGTGTCAGACAATCTTAATTTCCAGCTTCATCACCGAACACCAAAGAGATTTTCCACAACAACATCAAAGTGGGGATGCCGCCTGCTCATTATTTGTCCTTTTTGATTCTTGTTTTACCTAAGCTGCTTTTAGCTCATAGCCCACAGCACTCTGCTATTTACCAAGATAAGGACGACACACACATTTAAAGGAATGTGTGTGTTTGTGTGCACAGGCGTATAAATGGACAATTATCTGTTGCATTTTCTGTATATTGTGTTTTTGTAAGTGTTTCTGTGTGACTGTAGCCGTGACTCATCAAAAACCTTAAAGCTGTGTCAAAAATGTTCCCTGAGTCAAAGCTCTCCAGGTGAGGCAATCAAACACAGAAAAAGATCTAGGCGGTCTTAATGAAACTGGATGGAATGGAGGGGATATACAAGTTACAATTTGTTTGTGTGTGTGTGTGTATGTCTGTGTGTGTGTGTGTGCGTGCGTGCATATGTGTGTGTGTGCGAACAGTTTAAATAAGTGAAAGAAAGAAAGTTGCCTTCCTTTCCCTCCCACCTGCTCTTGTAATCCTCTTGTGTATTGGTGACCTTGGCAACCTAGTGACAAAACATTCTTTGTGTCGCTTTGATTGAGCTCACAGGTGGGCGTGAAGTTTGGACACACTGAAAGTGAAGGAGAGAGAGAGAGAGAGAAGGATGGAGGAGGATACAGTTCTTGGTGCCCTTAGGGTTGGCCAAATGAGCACTCTGTCTGTTTCCGATTTTTTTCAGCAAGACAAACAAATTTCAGTGGAATTGCACTGATAGTGGATTCACTGGCAAAGTAAATTAGTGGAAATTTCTGCATCACGTAAAGTAGCACTGTTGAATAAGAGCTACCCATCTTGGCAGAGCTGACCTTAAAGATACCAGAGAGTCGAAGAGTCTTATGTTGCACTCTCCACTTTTAATTTATCCCCCCTCTTTTAAAATATGAATTTCTCCACAACAGAGGAGTGGTTTGCAGACAGTTATAAGGCACGGATCGAGGGTACAAACATATCTTTTGAATATACTGTGCAAACTTATTTAACATTAGTGACTTTTTGATCTGAATTTTAGTTTGTTGGTGATTAATGTATCTGAATTCCATGAGGGAAGGTATATGACGTGTGGAGATTTGGGATGTGTGTGCTTTGGCTCCTGAGCCTCTGCGACCTGTTGTTACCCATAACGCCCTTCTCTGCATAGGTTCACAGAGACATTTGTGTATTTTTGCAGATACAAAAATCTGAATCTTGTGGCTTTTTTGTGTGGAAATAACTCCAGCCATAAGGTATCTACAAATGGACACGGCATAAGCTGCTATTTAAATTTGCATTTTATGGCTCAGTGGAAGAAAATTGTACCCTGTCCAGGTCACCGGCTTGAGACACGGCAATTATTAGTGATCAGATGAGACTGACATTGTCTCATACACACTCAGTTCATGGGACAATGCTGCTCACTGGTGTGAATCCCAGAACAATAATTAATGAATAAAAGAATGCAGCATTTCCTTACTGAAACCACTTTTGTCCCTGTTTGTCCGCAAAGCCGGTTGATAAAACAAAGCCTGATTGAGCTGGAAATCTGTGATAATACTGAATAGCAGTGACTCTCGAAATTAACCTTTTCTTTTCCTCCTTTCACAGTGAGAGATGATGATGATTTCCTGAGTCTGAGTGAACTCCCGGAAACCTTCCCCTCCGACCCTCCGGAGCCCTTACCTCACTTCCTGTTTGAACCTGAGGAAGGCTACATTGTCAAGAATAAACCTGTCAATCTCTACTGCAAAGCAACGCCTGCCACGCAGATTTACTTCAAGTGCAACAGCGAGTGGGTCCATCAGAAAGACCACACTGTGGAGGAGAGGGTGGACGAAAACTCAGGTGCGTGAATTCCAGCACACGCACATCACGTCATGTACACACAAACATGCACTCAGATCTAATCAGAGAGTGCAGTAGTGCAAAGAAAGTGGACGGATCAGATCATACTTTGAAAAAATGAAACACTGTTTAACTCAGAGTAAAATAATAAGCATGAATGCACTGCTGATGTTGGCACTTTACTGGTAAACATACAACAGGTCAGCTCACAATATACATGCATTACAGTTTTTTTTTATTACTAAACGACACTGGTCATAACTGAAGCCACATGGCAAAACTCTAACCACGGTCTGCATTACCAACAGTCACCTGAGCTAAACAGTTCACATCACCTGCAAAACTCATTCCTAACAACACAACTCTTCACACATGTCTCAAAACAGGCTCAGAGCAGCCAAACACTATGAACAATCCTCATCTAGATAACACACACTGTCACTCAGAACACACTGAGAGTAAAAACACTAGCATCAAATCAATACAGGAAATAGAAACTTTTAATCTTTACAGTTTGTATAGTTTAAGTGACTTTACACTGATCAATATTTGCTATAAGAAAGGAGTTAAATTATTTTCTTTCCTTTTTTATTTTTTTTATTATATAAGTTTTGAGGTAAACAAGAATGAATGAAAATCCTCAGTTTGCTTACCTATATTACTAGGTACATAATAGATCAGAAGTTTTTACGTAATCAACAAATTGGATGTCTTCTCTTGCCATGAACCTACATTATCTCTAAATACAAATGACTGTGGTGTTCCCATTGCTTACGCCTCCATTACTTTGTGAAAAATAGTTAAGTGCGCAGTTTTACTACAGTAAAGGAAGTGTTTTTCACATTTTCACAACTGTGTATATAACCTCAGAGATCCAACCTGGACATATTGGTATCTTTGCTCTTTTACCTGTTCACTTTCTCTCAAACAGTACAATGCATAATTATTTCATTCTTATTTGGTGTTTCTTTATTTCCCTATATACTGTATATACAGTATGTGTTCACTAACAAGTCTAAAACAAGAAACCATTGCAATCAGCAGTGTTTGATAGGCACCAGACTGAAGTCTATTCTGTTTTGAATGTGTGGTTAACAGTTTTGACAGCAGTGTGTTAGCATTTGAACAAACTGCTATAGATCCACATAGTTGTGCAGGTTGTGGTTAAAGGTCCCATGGCATGAAAATTTCACTTTATGAGGTTTTTTAACATTAATATGCGTCCCCCCAGCCTGCCTATGGTCCCCCAGTGGCTAGAAATGGCGATAGGTGTAAACCGAGCCCTGGGTATCCTGCTCTGCCTTTGAGAAAATGAAAGCTCTGATGGGCCGATCTGGAATCTCCTCCTTATGAGGTCATAAGGAGCAAGATTACCTCCCCTTTCTCTGCTTTGCCCACCCTGAGAATTTGGCCCACCCATGAGAGAGAGATATCATGGCTTTCAAACGAGCAAAGTGGAAGTTGGTCAAGGCCACACCCCCACCCTCCACCTTGCCCCCCCTCTCTCCTCCTCAATAGCTACAGACACAGAAATGGCACATACTAAGGAAAGCTCATTGTGGGACTGGCACTAGGGGCTGTAATTCTGCACCAAGGCTGAATTTCGGGAAACAGACTTCAGCTACAGTATTATGGGACCACTAAGGTCTATATAAAAGCATCCAAAGGGCACCATGTCATGGGACCTTTAAAGCCATGGGATAAGTGTGTAGAGTTTTGAAAACTTTGTTCAAGCAATGAAAAACGAACTAGAGTTTGGTCCACATGAACTGCTGCTGTGAGTTTTGCGAATGTTACTCCAGTTTTGCCCCTGTCGTCTAGCAATTGAAAGAAACTGTAAGGGACTGTTCGTTATTTATTTCAGGGGCCACCGGAGGAGTTTTTGGATCTTTAATCAAAATAGACCTGACCCTCCCTTCACCAATAAAATTTTTTGATGCATTCTGTACTGGTTTGCACTTGGCAAAGATACCCAAATAGCCATTGTTTTTTTACAGCCATGACTTATGTGACTAAACCTCTGCATTCTCATTTTACACATCACACTCCTCTGTTATGGTGTGGTGGCCATTTCAGTAGATTTACTCACTAACATAGTTGTGGAAACACAATAAGCATGGAATCTAAATGCACACTTCCTGCATTACTGCATTACTTCAAATACTAAGTTACTCATCTAGTAAACTAGTATTCACATGAAATAAAACAATAAATCATTGAGACCATTCAACAAAGGACACTGGGAAATTACAAATTCAACACTGGTTGCTATGGACTCGTCACTAGGCTTCCTCACTAGGCTTCCTCATCATTTTAGCATAATAGGTAAAGCTGCCAAAGGTGAACATTATCCAAAACTCCATTTCTCAGACAAGCGTCAATTTGGGAGCTTGCATGCTACCAGTCCTTCCTTCTCAAATCCCTTGAAAAGGCTGTTGTTTGCACAATTTCACAAATAATCACTGGAGACCCTCCGTCTCATGCATGCTCTCCTGGCTGGTGCAGTCCGCGAGCTTCGACTTTTCAAAATAAAAGCTTGCGTCTGGTATGTTTTCATACGGTGTTTTGGATGTTTTTGAACTAAACAGTACGGCAATCATGCTAATGAATAAAATTAGCAGATGTCTTAGTTACAACACGATGGAGCTAGCAAAGCAGTTTTGTGTTTATATGTGCGAGCGGGGTTTATTCAGTTTGAGAAATCCCACAGTCGCTAAAGCTCCAGCTCGAATTGTCCGGCTGACTAAACAGGGAGGGACCCATATGCTAGCAATAGGGGCCGAGACTCAGAGAGCTACATGGAGCTACATGGATAAATATGCACCAAACAAACCACTTTGAAATTTTGCTCTTCTCATGAATACAAAAGTTGGATGACCCTCCCCCCTAAACAAAAAACAAAATGGATGACCCTCCCATCAACAAAGAATAAAAAGACATGACCCTCCCCTATTTCCCTCCGGTGGTCCATTCCATAAATACTGAACGGTCCCTAAATACATATTTTATTTCTACAAAGGATGTTACTTACTAGACTATTTGTACTACATGTGTCCTGATGAGCAGACCATTTAAAGGTATTTGAACACACTAAGGTGCACAGGTGTAAATTAAAATCAAGTTATTTTTTTCCTCTTTAAAGTTGAAGTAACAATCTCATTTAAATAAATGTTCTTTTTTAAGTCACTATCGCCGAATGATGTAACACAATGGTGATTGAGCCTATGGCCAACTGATGAATGCCCTTGCATTTGCAGTATTATGAACTGGTTGTCTGTGGCGACATTCCCAAGAAAAATCAAAAGCGGTTTACAGTTAGTGACGTGTTTTCCATCACCCAGCAGTGGTTGGTCTGCCAGAGCGGGTAGGTGGAGCTAGCGCAACAGACTCGCTCTTAAAGATGCAGTAGGTAAGTCTTATAAAACTAACTTTCTGTCATATTTGCTGAAACTGACCCTATGTTCCAGTAGAACTAGATGAATTATGTAAAAAAAAATAACAGCTCCTCTGGCACCTCCTACAGCCTGTAGTGCCATTGGCAAAATTCCACCGCTCCCGGTCAATTTTCTCCAATCAGGGCCACAGGGGTTGTCTATCTGCCTGTCAATCACTGCTCAGGCACACGCATATATAGCGTTCTCCCCTCCCCCCTCCCCGTGCACGAGCTGCAGAAAGGTTTTCCAAAACTCTGTGAATAATGGAGTGGCTTTTCAGAGGTGGCGTGGCTGCAGGATTTTAAAGATCTGAAGAACGATGCAGATGTAGCCACATTTCCTCTCAACAGGTAACATAATTACCATGAATGATTTATCTTTCACTTGGTTATTAGTAGTCAAAAGTCCACAAAGCTACGTTGGTGAGGATGATAGTAACGGAACGATAGTAACGGTCTGATATGATGCTGAAATGGCTAACGGTAGCCTGCTAGTTAGCATCGTTTTACTGTTGGTGAGTAAAGTTAACATTGTGTTGGTGTTTAGTTATTGAACATGTTGTCTGACATGCCGGCAGTTCTGTCAAACTCCGTTGTGTGGGAGGGGCTTAGGAGATGGTTTGGGCTGCAGCAGAAAGGGGGGAGGGACTGAGAAGTTGTCAATGTTCAAATTTGTTGGCAAAGTCCTGGCTCTTCACAATCTTACCTACTGCAGCTTTAAACTCCTGTGTGTAAAGCGGTGTACTGTTTTTTTCGTTCTCTGCTAGTGTTGGGAGTAAACGGTTACTGTGGCCGAAGAAATAAAGAAAAGAGCCAATACTACAGTCGATTAAACTTAAAAAAAAACATATAAGCCATAGGTGCTGCCAAAGAGAACGAAACGGAGATCTTCGAGATTGTATCTTTAAGTTGACCTCTTTGCCTGCATATTGTTTATGTGCCTGACAATAATGAGATTCCACTCTGTGTGATATAAAGTTGTCACACATCCAGAAAATGTGGTCAACATTTTTCCCAGGTTGTCTCACTGGTGCACTGTGAGCAAACAGGTTAAACCTATTAATCAGATGTTTAGTTATTTGTGCTGAAACCTAGGTCCCATGTCAGACGTGTGTACACAGCTGCCTGCATCACCAATGTTGTACTGCGATGTTCACAGGACAGTTTAATAGGATCCACAGTGATGTACTGGACTGCAGCCAAAGTTCCACTAGTGTCACTTGACAGCACATGGTATTATTCTACTGGCTAGGTAATGATGAATCAGGCTGTTGCTTTGGCAGGAAGACAAAGACATACACAACCTGTTTTTTTAGACTTAAGGTTGACATGAGCTCAGCTTATTGGTCTCCACCTGCTTGTTAATGAGCCTGAGTCCCCAGAGCGGGTGATTAAACACATGCTGAAAACTCCTAATATATAGTGCCTGCTCAATGAAATACACAGCGGGGTCAACAGTAGCACAAATCAGCACAGTTGTGGCTTAAACACTATGCTTTTTTTCTTGAGGCAGGTGAGCAAAATACATAGTACATATTTTATGCGCTCACTCTTTGATATCTGTCAGTGTGTATATTGTGCGGAAGCAGAACTTTTGACTCGGACTCAACCCAAGTTGACACATTGACTTGTCCACTGAAGATTTCCCCTTGTATTACAAAGCAGACCCTGGAGGCAAACATTGTGCTGGGTGTATAGCTGTATGTATAGCTGTGTGTGTGTGTGTGTGTGTGTGTGTGTGTGTGTGTGTGTGTGTGTGTGTGTGTGTGTGTGTGTGTGTGTGTGTGTGTGTGTGTGTGTGTGTGTGTGTGTGTGTGTGTGTGTGTGTGTGTGTGTGTGCGCATGTGTGTGCGCGTGACCAGTACAGTTTGATCTTCCCCCTGATTTAGCTGTCACACATGAATAGTCAAGGAAGAGGAGAATAAATGCAACAAAACCTGCAAGAAGTAAACATGAGAAAGGTGAAACAACAGGTATAGAAACACACACAGAGGCGCACACAGTGGTAAAGAATAGAATAATGTTATAGTCTCTGTTGGAGGGAAGGTTTCATGTCACACTACAGTATACATCCTTCTTACCTAGTTCATTGTCTTTCACCCTGTATACCTTGTTTGATTCCCTAAACATGTTTCTTTCAAACAGTTTTCTCCCTTTTTTTTTATCTCTCTCACTGGTTTCTCCCAGTCCCACATTTTTCTGAATATTAAATCTTTGCTCTCTCTTGGTTTGTGTTTTTCTTTAGCATATTTCATTTATCTTTCCTTTGTCTCGCTCTCTTGTGTCACTTTTAAATTTAATTCTTTCTTCTTTTTTCTTTTGAGTCATCTCCAAATCCTTGTTCTTGATCCTCATGTGTCCTGAGGAGGTTTTGCATCAAATCACTGACTGCGAGAAAGATTGGAAGGTGAAATTAATCTTTTATTCATTAATGTGTTGGTCGGTCTTGCTCCGTCCTATAGTTGGTACATGTCTTTCTTTCACAGCCTTTTGTGGACTTCCATAAGTGAAATGTGAGAGATGACTTATGTGTATTTACAAGAGGCATCCAGTATCCTCCTTCCAATCTGTCTCTTTACTTTTCTGTCTTTTTTTTCCTCCCATCTCTCACTGTTAATTACTGACATCACATCACGCGCAGCTGCAAGTCATTTATTAGTCTCCCATTAGCTGTTCATTTGCTAGCTGCTGGATTTCCAGACAGCGTGTTATTGAGAGGAAATTCTGTTTAATTAACGACCCATGGATTTAGGCTCTCATACTGTATGTGATGACACCATGAGGTCGTTCAAGGATCAGGATCACCCAGTCAGCTGACAAAACATCTGTGTATTTTGAACAACATCAAGTCCAGTTTATTCTTGACTTAAATTTCGATGGCTGTCTTGCAACCACATTAACAACAGTTATACCATGGTCTGGGTGAATACTCGATTCTGATTGGCTGCAGGGTGTCCATAACAAAGTGATGTAGGACACCTACTAAAGGAGTTTCGGTGAAATTAATGCGCTACATTAAAACAAAAAGTAAATGTGAATCTGTTATTTCCAACTCGTCCTCTGAACACCATAGGATGGTGCTAACACACCCAAAAATCTGTGTAAGGAGGTTGGTCGGTGTGGTGGATGGGTCAAACAATTCAGGACTTTCACCCCGGAGGCCGGGGATCGCGTCCCGCATGTGGCGTTTTGTTTCCCCGTTAACCGTCCTGTTATTGTCGCGCGTTCCCTGTGGCCATCTCCCGGCGTGTGAGGCATCCTCCCTCACGGCCGTCTCCCGGCCGTTGTTTTTTTTCCTGAACCCAACCTTCGTATACATGGTTCCCATTCCCAAAACGAGATAAACGTGTTGTTGTACATGAATCGATAGATTAAAAATAACATGACAATTTCACGAACTGCCGTGAGACCATGTTGCATCTCACATTCCGTTCACTGTTCAGGTCGCTACTTCAGGCTGCGGCCGACAGTAACGTTTCACATCGCGGATAAAATTGTTCGTAAAAGTCGTTGTTCTGGGGATAATGACATGGCTGGATAGCTAGCTTGTCTTCTTCAACATACTGTCAAATTATTTTTACTGATTGCCAACTGTACACAATGTTATTGACTTTGGCTCCTATAGCATAGCGTTAGCTTTCTGGCTTGTAGCTGAGCGGACTGTAAATATCTCCCGTTGCTAAGGGAGGCAAGTTGTATCTATTACTATTACTATTATTACATGTCATTTAACTTTTATCCGAAGCGACTCACAATTTAGTGCTTTCAACTCTGAAGGTTCAAACTCCAGACAACAAGTAGTAAGTGCAAGTATATTAGCTTTAAATAAGCAAAGCTACAAAGAGCCATATGAAAGTGCAGGTTCAAGATTTTTTATTTTTTATTTTTTTTTTTTGTTTATCCGAGGTGTAGTCGGAAGAGATGTGTTTTTAGCCTTCGACAGAAAATGTGTAGGCTTTCGGCCATCCTGATGTCAATAGGGAGCTCGTTCCACCATTTGGGAGCCAGGACAGTGAACAGTAGGGATTTCGTTGAGTGATTAGTTCTCCCTCGCTGTGAGGGGGCAGCAAGCAGGTTGGCTGGACCTGGCCTGGATGTAAGCTGGGGCTGATCCGTTCGTGGCGCTGTATGCAAGTACTAGTGTCTTGAAGCGGATGTGGGCAGCAACTGGTAACCAGTGAAGAGAGCGGAGGAGCGGTGTAGTGTGAGAGAACTTGGGGAGGTTGAAGACAAGTCAAGCTGCTACGTTCTGAATGAGCTGCAGGGTCCGGACGGCACATGCAAGCAGGCCAATCAGGAGGGAGTTGCAGTAGTCTAGACGTGAGATGACTAGAGCCTGAACCAGAAGCTGAGCCGCCTTCTGCGTTAGAAGGGGACATCTCCTTCTGATGTTATGTAGCATCTAGTATCTAAGGTCCTTCCTATTCCTATTATTCTACTTATAGGATGAGAATGATTGTTCCAGGTATTAGTCAAACCATCAGGCGTAACCAGGGAAACAGCATTATTGTTTGTAAAAACTTTAGATTTCGATTGTGAAACTAATTAAAATATAAAGTAATATTTAAAAAAAGTTATTTGGCAAGTGACCGTGGTATAAGCGTGTTAATGTCCTTCGAGGTGTCCATTGTCAGGTATTACTGGACTTCGCATCGGATGGTTCACGCCTCGCCGTCATCCATTAATACCTGACAATGGACACCGCGTCGGGCATTAACCCTTAGCTACATATCTCATTTTGTGCAAAACTTAAATTTGATAATTCCATTTTAGAGTAATCATACTTTCTGCCTGTTGAAATAACCCTTAGGCATAGTTAAAACATAGATTTGTTTTTTATGTTTGATCTGCTTTAGATATGGTTTAATTTATGCTTAGTTTATATTTTACAAAGCCATCATAATGTCACTTGAATAAAACATTTATTGGCTGTATGCTACTTTGTACTGCTCCGGACACTTAATATCTTAAGCAAACCATAATCCATACAGATATACTCATGCAAATATAATGAATACATAGATAAACTGAGAACATTATGCAATATCAAGAGCTTTTGAGGTTTGGAGATGTCTAGAACTGGAGCATTTTCCAGGAAAATGGCTCTTTGCGTTTTAATTTTTAAAATCTATTCATCCTGGTTTTTTTTGCATGAATTTACAATCAACAAAGTTTTCTAGAACTGTACTATTTTATTAAATGCGTTATTCTCTGAGCTAAACTGACAAACAAATCAAACAGAAATCCTAATATAACGGGAACTCCATGATGCCTTTTTCTCTTATACAAAGCATTTAGGTCTCCTTTGAAAAAAAGACAATGCGATTATCAAGAGATTATAATACTAGATATATATTACGCAACACACTTCTAATGAATCATAAAACTGCTGTAGGTCTGTGCCTGGTGAATGAACACTGTATGTGTGCACTGTTTATGTTTATCAGTGTGAAAACCTGAACTCTGTAAGCTGTTTTCTCCTCTTTGTTTCCTGCTGTTTCACAGACACAGCTGGAAGCTATGGCCCCCATACTGCTTTTATTATCTCGGTCTTCTCACTCCCTTTATTCCTCTCTGTCTCTTCCTCTCCTTTTCTTCTTTTTCTTTCTCTTTGCTCCATGCTGTTTTGTGCTTTACTCTAATTTCCACTGACTGAAATTGGAGAGAGCAGAGGTGGATGAAACCTGAGCTTGACGAAAGCAGTGGAGAGAAGTAGGGGATGATGGAGGGATGCTGATGGAGGGTGCCTTTGAGAGGGCTGGAAAGGCCAACAGATATCAGGGATTCCCACTGAGGAGAAAGATGATATGAATCACTGTGCACTTTTCTTTCTCTTCCTCGCTCACTCCCACTCTCTCTTTCTCCCCGTGTTTCTCATCCTTTCCTACAGGACAAGGACATTCAGCTTGAAACAGTGTTCGTTTAAACCTGGGTATGAAGATAAAAGAAAACACAAAAATAAAAACATACATGAAACAAGCCTGAAAGTCTTAAGTCAAGTTTTAAAGTCACAAAAATACATTTATAATGTTTTTCTTGTCAAACAGAATGATGGAAATACAGTTGTTATTTTTTCGCCACATGGTGAAAAAGGAAAGAAAAACAAAATAAACTAGAGTTATTAAAATAACAGGGATGAATTAAAGAAGGTTGAATGATAGTAAAATGTGGAGGAAGGGCAAAAAACGACAGGACAAACATTACAATGTGTTTTGTATCATGAGACACAAAACTAACACTATCACTTTGTATGAAGCTTTGATGCATCACATACGCCTTCATAATGCATTACGATATATTCTAATAACAGTCATAAGGAATCACTGTAATAGTTCATAAGAACTAAATGGACCTTTTTCACAGGAGACATGTTAACATTCTTTTACCAGCAGGAAATCCACAGGTGTAATTAATAACATTAGCAATGGCTCCATTTCATTTAGTGGCCCCCTGCCTCCTGTTATTGTATTGTACATGCTGGCATGCTAGAAATTAATAATGAGACAATTACAAAAACTAGCGACCATTAATGTTATTTGTTGCTTTTCCTGCAATGACATTAAAAACGTTTTTTGCTTGTAATTTTGAGTATAAGATTATCCCTGTCATTTTAAAATAAAATAAATCAAGTTAAAAGGGCACTTGGAGAGCGCAGACCTCCGCCAAGGCCATGCCCTATCTCACAATGTTAACGAAAATGAGACATCATTTCTGTGTCTGTCCAGTGATTCTAATTTTGGTCCCGTAACGTCCGTCCCAGTCATATAGTAAGTGCTGTAAACACATTCTTTGTAAATCTTTACAATCATTTGCCTAAAGAATCAAGCAGGCCTGCCTAGCACAACTAAAATGTTTGTCAAAACAGGTAATGTAAGCCTGGCAATGTATCTCTGTTGATCCAAACTACAATATCCTTGACAGAGGTAGCTAACTTGACCTGCCACTGTGGTCTCCATGCCAACCGGCCTCTTCTGGCACCTCAACCAAAGTAGGAAAGGAACATTTAATAAAGTACTTTACAGTACATTGTATGCACTTTGTGTAAAACAAAATCTGATTGATTCATAATGCTGAAATAGTTATTAGATAGTTGCATGCTTGTTCTCATTTCTGAAGGTTTGAAGTATGGACGCCACTGTAAAGCTACTCAAGATGGGCTTCTCTCATAGTCAATCTGTGGTTGATCACATGATAAATAAGTGTGGTCCCGATCTCATCAGCGATGGCTCTCCTTCTTTCTCTTCTTCCCTCCTCCTCCTCCTCCTCCTGCTCCTCCTCCTCTTGCTCCTCCTCCTCCTCGTTGTTGTCCCCTGTCTCTCCCTCCTCCTCCCCTTGCTCTCTGTCTATTGTTGGCATCCATTGTTCAAAACAGGTAATCTGACCTTTGACCTATGTATAGGCCTATACTAAAGCAGTGATTGGTTAGTGCTCAGTTAAGCATAATGTGTTTGCACATGTGAGTGTGTGTGTGCCCTGGTAAATAAGTGTAGCATTTTGATTGGTTGTGTTTGGAAAAAGAAAGCAAGTCACTTCCTGTTAGATTTTTGTGTCTTGCACTTTGAGTGAGAGGTTTCAAAAAGATTTTGTATATAAGCAGTTGGAAAAAACTGAAAAGCAACCTGCTCTCCTCCAGAGAGGCCCTTTAATACAGTAGCATTTTTAGCAGTAACATTTGCTTAAAAGTGCTTACCATATCTTTATCTGAATTAATTTGACTTAAGGTGAGAACCAGCATAATTTGTCCATATCTTATTGTGAAGGGCATTTCCGGTGTTTGCTTAAGCAATGTGCGTACGACCTCAGTATATCTCTATTATCCTTGAAGACGGCTAATGGCATATTGTGTACTAGGTTACTTACTTTGTCTCTATTAGCCAAAGTGTGAATGGTTATTAGTCTGCTAGCACTGACCTGTGACTTCACACACACACACACACACACACACACACACACACTATTGGCACACACAGTATTGGCTTGGGTGATTTGTGACCTCTTTCCCTCCTTTGCTGCCATCTCACTCGTATTGATTTCCTCTCGTCTTTTCCTTCGTCTCTCCTCCTTTCTCTTCCTCCTAATGTTTCTCTTCTCTCTCTCCCTCTTTCTGGCATCATTCTCACTCTCCTCTACCTTCTTTCCTTTAGCTTTCTCACTTTTATCCTTTATTCTCCTCCTCCCAGCTCTTTTGCTCCCTTTCTCCCTCTCTTATACTGAGATTGTTCGATTTCAATTATTAACAACCATCAAGATTTATGAAGGAGGTCAATTAGCTTCTGTGTCAGTGACTCCTGATATGCAAGACAGATCTGTGTTTGTCTGTATCCATTTAATACAACTATGTTTATTGGCTGATTGCATACTTGTGCTGTGTTTGTAAAGGATATGTGTGTGTGTGTGTGTGTGTGTGTGTGTGTGTGTGTGTGTGTGTGTGTGTGTGTGTGTGTGTGTGTGTGTGTGTGTGTGAAAATGCAATTCTGTTTGTTTGTGTGACTGTGTGGGTGTCAATTAGAAGTAAACTGAATTTTGTGTCCTGGAATGTCCTGGTTCACTACCTCTTTAGAGCTACTGGAGGACACAAATGTGTACGCTCACTGACATTCACATGTATACGTACACTCACATACACACACACATACACACACACACACACACACACACACACACACACACACACACACACACACACACACACACACACAAACACACACTGGAGAGGAACTCAAACATGGACCAGGAGGGACTGTGATGATCAATCAATGTCAGAGTGGGAGCCATTAAGAGCACACATATACACACATGCATACAGTCTACTTTATGTGTTGAGTGCCTTCAGTTGGTCACAGACCAGTTACTCTGTTCTGTCAGTGTCCTGGATGATTTCCCCCCTGTAGGCGAAGAACTCAGTCAACCCTTGCTCTCTCCCTGTCTCTGTCATCCTGTTGTCATATTTCTCTTACAATCTTGTTTCCGCCTTTCTGTCTCCATCTATACTTTCTTTTCTTATGTGTATGTAATCATTTATAGAGGCGGCTCTCAGGTAATATACCATGTCATTTTGACTCAGCTGTCAAACTGATTTTGGTTTTGCATATTTGCGTTACATTTGATCAATATTGTGTATGGATACAGTGTATCTTGGGCCTGTGACTAAGCTTAGATCTACTTCAGATAGATGTCTACATTTGTTGTTCAAAGCTGTCTAGTTTTGAACGATCTTAAGTAGGACAAATCTGCCATGAATTCTGGGTAAATTAAAGTGCTCATATTATGCTTTTTGGCTTTTTCCCTTTCCTTTATTGTGTTATATATCTTTTTTTGTGCACGTTATAGGTTTACAAAGTGAAAAAGCCCAAAGTCCACCCAAAGGGACTTACCATTTTCCAGAGAAAACACTGTTCACAAACTGCTCCAAACAGCTCTGTTGTAGTCCAGCCTTTACTTCCATTACGAAGGTGCCTCACTTTGTAACACACGTTATAATGCTCGCCTAGCTGCTAGCATGGCACTCCCTCATGCTCTGCAACTGACAAGCTAGCGGTACATACTGCGCATGTGTGACTCCCAACAAAGATGGTACAGAAGTGAGATGCCTCACTCTGTAGCTAAAACAGAGAGCTCAACACACAGGGTGAAAAGAGGAGCTGCAGCACTGTGCAGTACAACAAATATATAGTGTTTTCTGAAAATTAAACCACATAAACCTATTCTGGTACAACCTCTAAATACAATTATGAACCTGAAAATGAAAATGAGCATAATATATACTTTAAGACTTTTTTGCAAACTATAAAACATGGCTGACCGAGCAACAGCATCAAACTGCCCAGCTCCGTTCAGCTCTGTTCATTCCAGCAGAACATGTTGTACAACTTTTACAAAGATATTCATTTGGAAAGTTTGAGTGTAATCTCGGCCCAGTTCAGAGCTGCATCAGAGCTGAGATGCTGTGGCAGGGCTCAGGTCTTCTGCTAACTCGTCCTCACTACAGTCTCTATAAACTCTTCCCCTTCTCATTACTTGCTTCACAATATTATGAGCTAATTATGAGCCATGTTGTTGTTTGGTGCCACTGGCCAGCAGGTGTCACTGATTGTTACCATGGAAACATGGCTCTCTGTCCTGAGTTAGCCTGGAAGGGAGGCTTAAAATAAGCCAGTTTGGATTTTTGGGTATCTCCTTATCTTGCATTAGACTAATCTAAGTGGAAAATGAAGACTGGCCTAATGCAATAGACCATTGTAAAATATCTTTGTGAAACCAGCCCATGGTGACTATGAAGGCCATAGCTTATGATTCACATCATTGATGTCTCATCCCTGTATGGAAGCATCTACATTTATTATGTTTAATTTTTTCCCTTTAATCTGTCGCCCATCTCTAGGTATTTACAATTAAATCTATTAGTCTTTTAGCAGCATGTAATTATTAAGACAACAAATTATTTAGGCTTACTTAATTTACTTTCTATTAAAATAGCTTCATCATACTTTTAATTGTTTACACAAATTTAAAACAAAATGGCATACACCCATGTAATTTCTGGGTGAAATATATTTGGCATTTAACACATTTGCTGTTTTTTAGGAGTTAGTTTTTAGTAGTGACTGTGGTAGAAGGTTTGTGGTAAAGCTACAAAGCCTGAATTAATCCCTGTAGGGAAATTGTGTTTTCACTTGCAGCTCCTCCACAGGTGGTAGGTCATAGCGCCGGGTCCCTTACTGAACAACATCCCTGGAGCTGGTCGGCATTCAGCAAGCTGCTCACAAACACTTCAGTAGAGCAGATGTTTGTGAAAACTGAGACTGAAACTTGTGTCTCTACATGTATCTTACTCATTTACATACAGTAGAGAAAACAATAATATAATGTTAATTCAGTGGCTCTATTTCAACTTAAATGGAACATCATGCACTTCACAGTTGAGGTGTTTGTTGCATGGCTGTTATTGTGTTATGTAATTCATCCCGAGGATGAATCTATTCTGACCTCATGCCTTTGTCTTTTGTCAGACTCTCCCTCTGTGGCATTGATGAAATAATAATAGTGTTGACTTTTTCTGTATCCTCTGTTACTTTTCCCTAAAGGCCTATCTGCTTGACCTGTCACTGATCACATTTAAACACCACAACGCTTTGGAGTGCTTCTCCGTCTGTTTCCTTATCTCTTTGGTTTTCTAAACCATTTAGCCTCAAAACCCTGTCTCTGTTCTCAAGTCTGTCCCTGACTAGCTGGCTTTCTTTCATATGTATCTCTCTCTAGATTTTTCTTTCCATTGGATTCAAATAAATGTCTTTTGTTTAGAATTGTCTATGCCATCACTGAATTTGTGTTGGTTTGTTCATCTATGTATTTCTGTCAAAGCACAGTGGGCGATCTAGTGAGACAGAGGGGAACAGAAAACATATTTATAAAAAGAGAAAATGGACCTAAAAACGCTTTAACTGCTAGGGAAATATGAAAATGGCAGGAAATGCATATTTTGGCTGCTAATCTGTGACAGGGACACCATATTATTTCATTCCCATTGCATTGTCACAGTCAAATTATGAAAACGTTGAATCAGATGGTTGAGACAACACAAAGATATGTTTGTAAATATTTCTAATTAAGAACAAATCCAGTTACAACAAGTCAATTTTGTTGACATTGTGACGATTAAGTAATTGATTCAGCCTACGTCTGCTTTTTGTTTTACTGGTTTGAATCCATTTTAAGAAAAAATGCTTTTGCGCTTTCCTTATTACTTCTGTGGAAAAGCTGCTTATCATTATCTGTTTTTATCCAACATTTCTCCAGATTTGATAACATAAAAAAACTCCTGTCTGTAAGCTTCGCTGACACATCACCTTAATTTGAGCTGTGGCAAATAAAGTTATAGCCTTTGCAAACAAAATTGTCTAAACTATGTGGCAGCTCAACTGAAAATGGAGTTATGGCAAGCAACATTAAATCACCAATTATATTATAGTACTTGAATGTGAACATATACTTTCTGGTATAAAAATGTATTTGCTGCAAAAAAGGAACCAACCGGTTGTGTGAACCATGCCTAAACCATTGCATCACATTTAGGAAGAGGTACATTTTTGTGGGCATGTATAGTATGACAAACTGCTATATATATATATATATATATATACCCACAAAGGAAATAATTGGTATGCCTCTACTCTGCAACCTGTTTTTTCTGTGTATATTTACTCCAAGTTCCCATTTTTCAGATAAAGTCCAGACCTGACAAAGCACATTCGCCAACATTTGTACATTTACTCCCTAGCTGGCAAGTAAACTTTTTTATAAGAATTGACACTTTAAACTAAGAGGAATATTTTTGGGGTTGTGCAGAGTTTCGTGATTGATAGAAATGTTTTTTGACAGTATCCTCTCGTCTTGATACTAGTCTTCCATTTTTCATCTACTTCTTTCCCCTCACCTCCCTCAGCTGACAGCAGTGGTTTTGTTGATGTAAAGCACTGTCATGCTACAGAGACCCAAAATTCCACGCTTGTCTTCTCATAAGAGAATGATATGAATGCTCTAAGCACTGTATCTAAACAAAATAAGACACAGAGTGATCTGGGACTTTTTAAGCCTCAGGTAATTCAGTCGCTCTCTGCCCAGCAATACCAGCTTCCTCAGCTTCACATTAGCAAACAATGGAAGCAACAGCGGCTTTATCGGTTTCAACAGTACAACTCCAGATCCACTGACAGCTGTCTTCTTTATGTATAGTCCCACTTTTTTGTTTGTTTGTTTGATATATTTGTATATTGACATTAACACTGAAGGAAAACAAGGGAATCTGTTCTCATGTAGGATGTAGGTGTACATTTTTTGCAGATCTGTGGTGTCAAAAGTTTGACTTTATGACTGAATTTTTACAGGATGAAATATTACAACGCAGTGAGAGAACAGTTTCTGTATTTTTTTTATATTTATACCTGTATATTTCAGTTTCAGCTTTAGTTACACTTTGGATTCAGCTATTTTGGATACAGGTATGCGCCGCCAAGAGGAATGATGTTCCAGTTCATCTCCCTATGCTGCTTTCGCAGCGATACTTCCTTCCTCCTGTTAAAAGTCTTTGCACATGCACACAACCCATTAGCAACCCAGTTATGTGTGTATACATGGCCATGAAATCAGGTTTGTCTCGTAGAAAAAAACTAGCTTCTTTAACCAGTTTTCTCTAATTCCTGATTAACAAAGCCGGATGTTTAGACAATGTTTAAGAAAGTCAGGTTACTGATTGCTGATCAGGTTTCTGAAGCTGACATTAAAAGATCACTTTAGTGCTTGTTAACTCATTTCACAGCTCTTTTGGCCTTCCATCCACAATAAGCCGGCAGTTTCAGATTGGTGTATCTTTTTGGCCTTCATCCACACTGAGAAATTGAACACATTTCATCATTACACCCATTGATTTCCCCCGCTGTGAAACCAACTCGGTTCTCCCTGATGCTCTCTGTATCACTATATAAGTCCTGTTCTTGTTTTGTTTTCCTTCTTTGTCTGTTTTCTCATATCCATGTAACCCTCTCTGCTCTATTGTGTCCTCTAACTAATATCTCCCTGTTTCAAAAAACGCAATACCTTGCAACACATGGTTTACCTCTCATTCACCCACTGACATCCCCAACTCTGGCATGTTGCAGTCATCCAACTAAAGTATAATTCTATACTGGCTTCATTCACCTTGATAAAAAGTTTGAGAGAAACTATGCCGTTTTGTGGTCATCTTCTAGGAACAAACTGTAAATAGCATTAATTGCTTGCTTAATTATAGTTTATGAATGAGAGAATGTAGTTGAAATTTTGGCACAAATGACTACACATGAAGTACACATGATCAGTGACATCCCTCAACACTGTGTTGGGTGCAGAGTTAGCATCCAGAGGTCAGCTCAGTATTGTTAAGTCATAATTTTACATTTATAAATACATTTATAAATGTATACACTACTTTTGAAGATGAGCCAATCCACATTTATTTTACACTGAACTGTTAATACTGGAAACTTTAGATGCTTTCTCTGTGTTGGAGCTTTTTGGTCCGCTGTACTTTGATTGGAACCACTTCCAAACAAGCTAAAAGATGAAATAACTTTGAGTGCAAGGGCGAGGTGTAAAACTTGAGTTAGCTTTAGACTATATTTTTGAAGCGAGCTACTAAAATGCAACACACAGCTACTGCAAAAGTTTTCTGGCACAGCTTTCTTCAGTCCTCTGCCGTTAGAAAGCATCATCTGACGAAGTCAGCTGCAGTTTTTCAGTCAGAATACATGAGGTGCAGTCACTGTCCCACATGCTGCATGTTGTTCTCTAAGCAAGACTAATATCTGTAGTTTTGACAGAAATAAACTTTACGTATAATAAAAATAAATGATTTGTCATCTTTTATTTAATTATCTGAATCAAATCTTAATTAGCTTAGCTTAGCTTGGCTGGATACATGTCTAGCATGTTTATTTCAATTCAAAGTATACACTTTAGCTATTGGCTAATACTTGAACTGTATCTTAATAATAATTTACTGCTAATAGTTTTTTATTTTAGCATAGTGATGTAAAAGCTTTAAATGTACATATGGTGTCTATTTATTTCTGTCTTTATGTCTTCAGCACAAGCTTGCTCTTTACCTCTTACTGTGTCCCCAAATCCCATGGCCCTGTTCATGTACCATCCCACATGCTTTCTATGCATTTGTTTGAGTCCATTTACCATTACTAGCTCTTTGGCTCATTTTAAGTGTTCACTTTAATTGCCTTACTTCCCTCATTACTTGTTGTCCTTTTTGTCTGCACATTGAGTTTTTTGCCCATTCCTCTGCCTACCTACTAGTTGTTTCAGCTTTAGTCCTGGGTTTCTTGCTGGTTATAATTGCCACTATAGCTGCCATTTTCTTAGCCTCTACTCTCTTGCTGTGTCCCTTGCCCATTTTGTTTTAAACAGTGAAGCCGTAACAATCTCTCCTGTTTGCCAGTTTGCTCAGGCGCTGGTATTCACAGTAGATTTTTATACCGTATTTGCTCTTTGCTCTTTGCCCTTTGGCCTTATAGCTTTCTCCCCCCTCACTGGCTTTTATTCCATGTTGTGCCAGCAGTAGCTTCCACAAGCTTTTTACTCTCTGCCTTACTTTTCTCTTTGCCCTTTGTTTCATCAGTGCTATTTGAATTGCCATTTCTTTTGAGTTTCCTATTTTACTTTTCAATCTCTTCCATCTTTGTGTCCCTTCTTATATATCTTGATTTTTGTTGTAACTCAAAAGCCATGTCTCCCCATCTCCCAGCTAGCTTCACGAAAGCATTTGTTGCCTTTCTTACTCTTTGCCCTCATGGGTTTCTCTTTAATTCTCTTGCCAGCCATTAATGGCCTTTGGTCCATCACATTCCTGCTCACTGGATTTCACTTTTTGCCTTCCTCTTGGTCCCCTTTGCCTTTGCGCTGACATGCTTACTTAAACTGTCTCTCAATTTCTCTGGCAGAAGGAACTTACTGAGAGTCTTCATAAGTAATAGGCCCAAGTCAGATTTGTGGAGCCCCATAGAGATTGTTGCTTGGGTCTTTGTAACACTTGCTGAACCTGAAATAAACTGCCAAGATCTCATCGCATTCTGCCTGTCTGCTCCCCAGTCCCCACATACTTTTACCTAAAACCCATTTTGATTTTTTTTTTTTTTTTTTTTTTTTTTATTTTTTTTTATATTGTTCTTCCATCTATTCTCCTCTCTTTATCTTCACAGTCATGTCTATTTTTTATTTATTTTTATCTTCTCTTCTTTAAGCCTTTTGATCCTCTAAAGTTTGTGTTCTTTTCCTTCATAGTCCTCCTTGCTCCCTCCTCCCACTTCATTTTTATTCATTATTCCTTTCTTTTGTCATGCATTTCCACAATTTTCTCAGTGCCTATTTTTTCCCTGCTTGTGCACCTGTGTTCTACCTGACCCTTTTCAATGTCCCCCATATTTTCATCCTGAGTTTATCACTCGGTCATTTCCTATTTTCCTCTGCAGTCTTCTCTCTCTGCTCCCTTGCAGTCCTATCAGTTGGGTGCAGCTATTTAAACCTCACACTTATTCTTCACATGGAGCTGCTTTCAAAACACCAGAGAAAACAGGGAAATGGGGGACCAGAGTGAGATAAGTGCTAGAAGTGCAAAGGAACAATCTCACAAAGTTTACATTAAATCCGGAGAGACTTTACTCAGTAGAATGACCTGGGTTTGTAAACAAGCAGCATATATTGTGTGATTATCTCCTGTTTTTATTTACTTGCTAAGAGTTTTACTGTTCACCGCTTTTGCTTCTTAAGCTAACATAAAGTCATATCACAAGGGTATAAGCTTAAATAGAATTTTACTTTTTCTGGTGGCTCTGTGAGAACTGGAACTTGACCATTTGAGGCAGTCTTCTTAAGCTTTAATCCAAATCTCAATTTATACTGCAAGTGATTCAACAATGCTTTTCCTTTCTTCTGCAGGTCTGGTCGTAAGAGAAGCCAGTATAGAAATCACACGGCAGCAGGTGGAGGAGCTGTTTGGTCCTGAAGATTACTGGTGTCAGTGCGTGGCCTGGAGCTCTGCTGGAACCACCAAAAGCCGCAAGGCGCACGTTCGCATTGCATGTGAGTACACTATTGTATGCATGCCTGTGAGGTCTAAAGACCAGTGGGTACTGTTTACACATGAGTATGGAGAGTATGGGTCAGTTCATTGCTCGTATACTCACAAATTACATATTATCCTTCCAAAAAATGAAAAGAAATAGTTTGCAAATAAAGCTGCACACAGACAATCCTACAGTACATACACAGGCAAAGTTATCACCTTCACTCTGCTGGGTCTTGTTTTGTAGATGTTTTTAAAATGAATGATTGCTGTCAGTGCTTGCCTCTAACAAATATGTGTTTCCTCTGACAGCTTCACAATAAAAGCCACCCTGTGTTTCGCCAGTTGAATGCTTTTAATGTGAACCAGCAGCAGTACGAAGTGTTCAGTTTGCATTAACAGTAATTTGATAGAACAGGCGTTAGGAGAGTGAACAATGAGGCTGATATAAATGCGATAGAAAAACAGTAACGGTGAATTACATGCGTGCAACGTTTCCTGTGAATCCCTAATGCGTAAGTACAGTAGGCAACTTGTATCCTGTGCGGAAATGGCGGACTCCGCCACTAACAACAAAATATAGAGAGGTAATAAGAGATCATACTGAATAGGTATTGCTGAAAAAAGACAAAGAGAAAAATAGATAAATAGACTCAAAAACTAGGTTTTATTTCATGAAAATTCAAGGATTATAACTTTGACATCTATTAAGCTTTCCTTTGAGGTGTAGAGGCACATTGCTGTCATAAGGGTATATATTTTAACTAGAAACAACAAAGGCTCAGGAAAAAACTTGTAGTTGGGTAGAACCTTCAAACTTGGTTTTACACTGAATGATATATGGTGGGGAACTTTCTAAACTGAGAATTAGCTCTATGTCTTCAGTAGCTTCCTGTTATGGTCTGGTGAACAATTTAATTTGACAACTGGGAGTCTGACTATAAGGTCACCAAAAGAACACAGGCCAGACTAAACCCAGGCAGACTCAATATCACTCTAGCAGACAGTGTTGCCATGTCACACAGTGATCACATGGGGAAATCATTTTAGGATTGTTAGACCCAAACAACAGTCCAGAGGGGGAAAGAAAAGGTTGAATCCTGTTGTGAGTGATGGTCACTTGATGGCTCTGCAGCAACTGTGTGGCAAGAGAGTTGAGATGTTTGATAGAAATCACCTAAAAAAGGCCTTGTTTGTTCTTTCAATGTAAGCCTCATATAACAAAATGGATTGTTCCTTCAAAGCTCCTTTCACTGGCCTGAAAATTGAACCCGCAACAGTAGTTTTCCAAGCATCATTGCTCCGGTCAATTCTGCCATATAAGACAACTGGGACTCATCTGAGTGCTCAGGTTATAAAAAGGTCAAGCAGAAAAGAAATGTCAATAATAAAATCGACCCCACCTCTCTGGTTTACCTGTCTTATTCTGAAAGTGTGGCTCTGCTTGAGTGAACTCTCAAAAGGACATCTGGGGGCTTTGATAGAGTCCATTCAGCAGACACTCAGAACAAACTGCACACATCCCAATATATAGTACTTTAACAGACAGTATCACTCTAACAGACGTGCACCCTGGAAATCTTGTTTTCCCAGGTTGGTCTTATTCGTGCTGCAGAAGGAAATCCATCATGTTGATCCTTGTTTTTCATTCAGGCTATTTAATTTGGCTGTAAATATGTCTCACATTTTCACTTTTGTAGGGCTTGGTTGTTTCCTCTATTTATGTATTATATATTTTATAGACCACTACACCATATTGTAAATTGTCCCTGTAGCAGATTATTTAAATATAGTACATATACACTTGTTCATTCATAGAAAAATGAGCTGACTCACACTTAGACAATATAACACAATATACAATACAGTATACCAGTTGTGTGGAAGTACCGAAGCAACATATTTCTCAATTATTTTGGCTTGTAACACCATTTGAATTTAGAACACAGCCTCAGCCTACTATCTGCATTGCTTTGGTATGTGAGGATGTTTTTCTGTCTGTCAGCAGAGAGTTAGTGACACAGTCAAAAATATCCTTCTAAGCTCCACTAATAACATTCTTGAATGAAATGGGCCCTCCTCGGGGTGCAGTGAAAGCTGGGCAATGTGCTGTTTTTGGCTAACGTCCGGGCTGATACGTGCTGAGAGACGGATGCAGGCAAGCGTACATATACAGTACGTACAGGCTTCTGAGATTCTCAGAGGTAAACACGTGAATGTAGACACCAGCAACACAGACATGCACACATACTGAGAACTGAAGGCCACATTGTTCAGTCGCAACAAGGTAGCTGATGTATGAACAAATGGCTGAGTGCATACATGCGTATGTGCATGTGTGCCTGCATCACTCTATGACTTACAACATCCATGCCATCAATATCATCAGGTAGCACCAGCTGTCAGCAAGTATAATGACACATCAACACAGTTAGTCCAAGCACCTCAGTTTTCCCTTTCCCTTAGTCTATATCCTCGAAGTTCCAATTCCGGGATTGTTCCGGTGCCGCAGGAAATTCTCCCGGATGCATGTCTTTTCGCCGATGTCCGTTTCCTTTCGCTTTCTTTGTGTTGGAATGATAATAAACCAGAGCACGATTTTCTCCCATCCCGGAATGCTATGTTGACTAGCCAGACCCTCCTCCGCAGCGTTGTGGAGGAAGGTCTGGCAAAGCGAGACTACCTTTTTAATTGTCCTGTTTTATGTATTATCTGTTGTTTTTTTACTTCGGTTTTTTATTTTGTTTTTTGTCTGCCTCAAACAGATTATATATATATATATATATATATATATAAATATATATATATATATATATATATATATATATATATATATATATATATAAATCTTTTACCCTTAATGACATTTTTTTTACACTGTATCAAAAACAAACTAGCATGCTACCTATCTTGCATCATTTCCCCCCATTTTCAGTCACCTTTATTCACATGGGGTGGGTATACGTATAGTATTTTACACACATAAGACCTCTTGCGGAGGTTTGGTGGGGGGGTGGTGATGGAGGAGGCCTCTGAGAAGGCTTGAATGGCCAATAGATATCAGGACGGAGAAAGATGATAGAACTCCTGCCTCTCTTTAACTTAACTCACTCTTTCTCTTCAGATCCCTCTCATTTCTTTTTATATTTCTGTGTAGTGTGTATTTTTCTTCTGACTTTGTCTGTCCCTCCGTCTTCACTTTCTCTCTTTGCGTTATAACAGTGATTTTTTTCCCTTAACCAGATCTGATTACACTCAGCCCAGTCTTGCGATAACCTTTTACTTTAAATCGACCCAACCTCCTGACCTACCCCGCTTTCGGCTCCTATTTGGATCTACTGTTGTGATTAAAATGCTTCCTGGCAGCTAGAGCTTGCTGAGCAAAGTGTCTTTTCTACCGCACCATGCAATAGCAATTCAGCATTTCTCCTCCATTTCCATCTCTTCTTCCCACTCGTTTTCTTATTTCTCCTTTTTCATTGTCTCCTCTTTTAGTTTTTTTCTCGCTTTGCTCATCTTGTGCTTATTGTTTCGTTTGGTCACTCGTGCTTTCTTTTTTGCCTCTATCTTTCTCCTTCTCCACCATCTTCAGGCTGTTTTAATAACTGTAGAATTAACACTTCAAGTCATTATCTGAATACGCAGTGTGTAGCTGGATAATGAAGATCAGTGTTGCGGCTGTTAAAGTGTCAAACACACAATCAGAGATATTAAATGTCAGTGATTTGTTGGTCTTTTGGAGCAGGGTACTTTAGCTAGTTTATGATTGTGCGCAGGCAGCTTAATTCAAGTTCATTAAGCAGGTGAGACAAACACACACATTCTCACACTCGCACAGCAGTGCAGGCACGTACACAGGGGTAAGCGAAACACAGACACTTACGGTACATACACACAAATGTGCATGCAGTGTCAGTCATGCTCTTTGGCCCTGCAGCTATCAGGTCAAGTCTTTCTCCTTCAACGGATTAGCAATGTGTCAAGGACACATGCACGCACGCACACACACACGCACATACACACACAAACACCCAGAGACACACACATTCCAGATGCTGGCAATTTGTTCTGCCACCTTCCACTGAGACATGTGTGTGCATAGTAATCAGAGTCCAGACACTCGGGGACACAGCAACCCAGGCCGGCAGCTATTTGTGTCAACTGGAAAATGTCTGTTAGGGAATTTCTCTTCTGTTTTGTTTATGATGCAAATGTCTCAGCTGCATGAATTTAGATTTTCCTTCAATCATGGATGAATTAGACCAAGGAAAACAAGGCCCAACAGGGATTCCTTGTGTTAGATTTTAAGCATTGATTAAAACCAAACTGTTCTACACTCATTTAGGCTTAAACCTGCATGCAGATTACAACAATACAGCAGGCATTTATAACACAGCACCTGGAAACAACTGTAGTGTGTTAGCCAACCTTTCTGATATGAAACTTGCTTTGCAGCGCAGAAACCAAATTCCCCCAACAACCACATGACATTTAACCATTTTTGCATGAAATGGCCTGCTTAGTAGTTTCATTAATGCATAGACAAATCAGAACTGATACGCCAAAAGATCCATGCTGTTTTTCCCTCCACACTCACCCTGACACTTTTGCAAACACTGTCAGTGGAAAACCTTCAGTGTTTTTCTCTGGATGACATCATCAAGAGAGTCTTGGTTTCTGGCTCTGAGAGAGACTTCATGATGATCACAAACACTGAATAAACATTTTTATAGTGAGAACCCATAGTGTGTGTGTCTGTGTGGATGTGTGGTTATGATGTCTCACCATCGCTGAGCTTTTTCCCAGATGTCAGGGACTGCTTCAGCGTACTTTAAACTGTTATGGTGGTGAGCCACAGTGATGATTTAGCACACACGACTGAAGTCACTTAAAAGCCCAACTGTGAGAAAAATAACATACATAACAATCTGCATTATATACTTTTTTTGTACATTAACATTATTTTTCAAGAGAAATAAAGGAACCACTCTTAGGCAGACAGAAGGGATCGTCAGCTCTCGTTAACCCATAGAGTCGCTGAGGTGTCTCCCGGAACGATATGTATTGCATAAGTTAAAGGTTAAAACAAAAACAGAATGATATTTGCAAAAATGAACTCAATAAAATGGAATTGTTAAGGATTAAGTAAAAAAGCAGATTTAACTGGCAGATGACTCTGAATGGCTGAATTTTATTTCCCAAAGTGGTCAATAAATCACTAGAGCTGAGATACTATATGAAGATTAAAAGTCAAAAATATCTTTTCAGATGAAACAACATTTTTTGGACAATTTCCTATTTATATCAATGTAACATTGACATTGTATGGACTAACATAAAAAAGTAAGACTCTTACAACTAATAGCCTAAAGGAAAGTCTGTGATGACATGCAAAGCTAAACAGATTTTTTTTTTCTTTTTCATTGAAATATATCTATGTTAGATTTTAACTTTTTTGAAACCATGATTTGCTTTCACTGGGGATCTTTCATTTGTTGTGCTTCAGAGTGCCAGTGCCATGTCAGCGAATAGAGTTGTTTACGTGTTCAAAACTTGACACTGGATGGAAAGACCTTGTCTGATGTCCCGGGCTGATCACAGGTTGGGAAGTGTTGAAATGACAGGGTGCAAAGTTGGAGACTCTCTAAAGTCACTTAGAGAAAATGACTCCCTATATAACCACACTGAAAATGACACTCAAAGTCACAGTCTACCTTCAGTTCTTCCTTTTTTTATCTTTTGGAGCTTTATTGGTTATTTGAAGATGTAATTATGAGTACCCAAATGTTGAAGAGGTACTCATAAATGGCTACAGCCTTAAACACCCTGTGGCCTTAGGATATATTTATGTTGTCATGAAAAAAAAAAGAAAAAAACTTTCATGATATTGCACAAACAAGCTATTAAATGAAAGCCATATCAAAACTGTTAGAAGAACACAAATACTGTATATGGTTATCAAGCAAAATATTATAACTTTAATATAACTTAATCCTTTTGGAATCACAGCATTTAATGAGTTCCCTGAGCAGAAAGCAATACAAATTCACCTCATGATCTTAATATAGCTGCTACAGCAGGAACTCTTTGATTGTTCGCAAGTTAGATATTTATCATTTAATACAATTGCATTTTAATTATAAACCCATTTACATTAAATTTTTTCCTAATGTTTATTAAATACCACCTTACCTTCTTTTGTGCTTTATCACTTACATCATTTGGTTGTTGTTTTTTTTTAATCCAGAGGTCTGATTGTTTCCATGCCACTGTGCAGGAAATTGGATGTCTAAATTATCCTCTCTGAGACTTATGGAGAGTACTTTGCTTGCTACTTTCTTTCCAAGTAGCTCACATTGCTCTTTATTGCTTGAGCTCCACCAGGGGAAACCGTTATGATTTGGCATGGGTAGCATGCAGGCAGAAACACCCATTTTGGATAATTGCTCTGAAATGTGCTTATGTAGAGGAGCCTGAGGCAACAAACTCACCACAAACATAATAACAGTTTTAGTTGAGCAGTGGAAGAAGTTTTAGAGGGAGAGCGAAGGAGGCGAAGAAAGACAAGGGGGTGGGAGGGAAAAAGAAGAGGTTATGCAAGAAAGGTCATTTTCAGAATAGATGCTTACACTGCTTTATTGTGTATGTATAAGGGAGTTCACACTGAATAAGGTTGCCCTCTGCACGTATCAACCCTGTTGTGGTTGGAAATTGTTCAGTGAATTTCTCATTGCTTTTGTTATATTTATGAAGCTTGATAGCATTATCTGCAGTTTAGGAGTGAAGTGGGGTCAGTGAATTGATAGGACACAGCTGTCCTTCCTCTCCTGTGCACATATTTCCCTTGGGCACATATTTGCACACATGTACAAAAACACACCTTCAGTTGAAGTACATTCATGGTCCCCTGGTGTCGTGAACACAATGTCACATTCCCTCTTTCTCTAAAACACACATTCTCTCAAAGACAAACTATTGCTACAAAGTGGCAAACATTTTGTCTGTCTTAGCCCGCTAGCTTAGCACTAGGTGTGAATGTGTGTGTGTGTATTGTCTGTTCATCCCCTGAGCGGTTTGCTTTAATCTCCTTTAATTTCATTCTCAATCTTTATGGAGATCAACTCTCCCCACCACCACCTCCTCATTTCACCATCTCCCTTACTAATTAAGACCAGGAAATTGTTCCTGGAATTGGCTGGCATGAGCCAAGTATGTCTCACCCCTCAATCACTTCCTCATTCTCTTCTTGTGTCTGCGTTTTTTTTTTTTTTTCGTTTTTTGTGTGTGTGTGTGTTTACTTGTGTTAGTCTGTTTTTCTGTTCCACAGTGGGCATGTTTGTGTTTGTTCTGTCTCCATGTATGTGTTGTGGCCGTCTTTTGTTAGTCTCCATCTCTTGTGTGTATTTTTCTCAGTGTGACAGCATCGCACCGTCTCTATCGTTCTCTCTTTGTCTTTCGGTATCTGTCAGTGTACGTGTGTCTCTGTGTTGTGTTGGTAGCCATGTGGTGGATTTAGGGCTGAAGCTTTGGGTGATTACTCCCATAATGAACCATCATGCCCTGTTCAGGCTGTCGTCCCCCACAGGGATTGACTGTATTATGAAGTTATCATTTAGCCTCAGTTATGTGTGTCCTCACATAACTCTCTTAGCTCTCCACACGCAATCTGATAATGATTTGATTTATAGTGTATGAAATTAAACCTTGTCAACTAGGTGGGAAGGTGTTCTGAAGCGTTTTGGAAATCTTAAAAGCTTTGTCAGTGGTTTATCCTCTAGAAGGCAGACACCGTGATCACCTCTAATGCCTTGTTCACACATACAGTTTCAAATATGGCAGGTTCTTATGTCCCATGAGTCTGTAGCTCATCTCCTGCTGCTTTTTGACTTGCTTACATAGTAGCTCCTAACATACAATATTTACCTTGCAATATACTGTATGGTATTGAAACTGTTTAGTACAACCGTGCACACACAGCAGGCTGGTAGGAAACACATTAGGGGCCCTATCTTGCACTCAGCGCAATTGCCTTTGTACACCGAACGCATGTATCATTCCTATTTTGCACCCGACGCACAGCGGACTTTTCCCTCCACAGACGCGGCGTGGAATTAGAGAATATATTTGCGCTCCCGGCGTTCGAGCGAAGGCGGGGTGTTCAGTTACAAACGTTACTTTGTGCTATTCTGCAGTTTCAGAAAGCAAATTCCGCCACTGACCAAGAAAAACCTGGTCTAAAGTCAGTGGCGCTAGTCTAAAGTCAGCAGCGTTATTCAGATGCTATTTTAGGGGCGCATGGTGGCCATAATGTAGTGTGTGCACCCGCGGATACACTTCTCTCATCTACAGCAGTTCCCATTTTGGAAAACCATACATAATTACAAAGGAAAATATTACTGAAAATGTGCTTCATGTGTTTGGATAGATCAGGAGGCACTTTACAGTACAGTCCTCAAAAAGTCGCAGCATTCTTTGTGGCTTGTTGTGTTTTACACATTTCCATGAATCATGGATGTGTTGATGACATAAATGAGGAAATATTAGAGGACTTAAGGAGACGTGATGTTGAACTACGGTGGGATTGGACACTCCGGCGGAATCTGGTCCGGGAGTAATGCGCGATGAGCTCCCGCTGGCGTGCGCCAGGCAAATCCGCCGTCATAATAGCAATCCGCCATGGAACAAGCGCGCCTGCTCTTAAAGGGAATGTGAGATGACGCTCTGATTGGTTAATTGCACGTTACGCCCAAACCACACCTAGCTACTTCAGACCAACCCGTTTTAGATTTGCGTCGGGCGCAAGAGTCATTTATCCCGCCGGTAAAATAGCAACAGCGCCCGAGATCCGCCCACAAAGCTACTTGCGTTTTGCGTTTCATACTTGCGTTTTAGATCGTTAAAATAGGGCCGTGGTGTGTAACACAGTTACACACACAGTGAGTTGTCTTATGTTAAAACAGACTTTTCTTCCAGAAGTTTACATGCAGAACTCTTAACCACTTTATTACCAACCGCGACAGCGTCACTGGTATTGTTTTCTGTGTGTGTGTGTGTGTGTGTTATGGCAGAATGTGGTCCTGGAGACACCTACTGTAGCGAACTACCAAAGAAGCGGTTTTGAGTAATTTGCCAGGTGTTTTATAGGTCTGCGGCCAGATTTTGTATCCGTGATAGTGTCACAACCGTGCAAGACACAGTCACGGAAATTTAAAGGTGTGTAGTTGACATCAACATGAAGGTGAAGCGGGTCCGAGCAAGGGCGTCGGAAGTAGCGGGGTAGGAAGTAGGGAAGCCTCCCAATTTGTTGTCGCAGCTGGTCTGATCCTAACGCAAGATCGTCTCTAGGTAAATTACCTACATGCAAATAGCTAATTTTTGCACTTTGAGCTGAAGTGTAGGTTTTCTCTCTTAGAATATTAAACATTTTCCACTCATTGCTCAGACATTCATCTAATCACAACCTTTCTTTTCGCTTCTCCAGTATTTGAGTCTGCCTTTGTGACTGAGGGAGAGAGTGATTCATTATTACAAATTCAAAATATTTAAAATGATAAAACTAGCTTGTGTGAATTGTTTTTTTGAAGGCTCGATTCAGAG
Source organism: Perca fluviatilis (assembly GCF_010015445.1). NCBI lineage: Eukaryota > Metazoa > Chordata > Actinopteri > Perciformes > Percidae > Perca > Perca fluviatilis. The sequence continues at coordinate 20,976,026 of NC_053117.1, forward strand.
TTCTTATACTTTTGTAAGCTGATGCACATATTATCTCTTCCTTTTTCTTTCTAAGATTGGGATCATGATATTGTGAAGTGTTGTAATCAAAGGTTTGTTATAGCGACATAAAAACGTATTTGATAGGTAAAAACCAAGCAGGTGGTTTTAGTATTAAGAAAGAGTAAAGTGGTCCTGCTGTGTGCTGCCAACTTCTCCCTCCTTCCTCCTCTCTCTTTCTGCCTCTCATCTTTCACCCCCCCCACCGGCTGCCCGGACTTCTACCTTCCTTATACCCCCATCCTATTTCACCTCTCCTTCTCTTTCACTCCTTCTATGTCTGTTAGCCACTGTAAGGTGACTGTCCTGATGAAATACCCAGAGAGTGACTCTGAGTCGACCGGTTCAGTATTAAAAAATGTTCTATCCAGTGTGTGTTAGTGTATGTGTGTTCACTAATGGTGTACCACAGCTGACGGAGAAGGTGATTAAGAGCACACCTGGGAACCAGGAGAGTAAAAGGACGCAAGGATAACACACACACACACACACACACACACACACACACACACACACACACCCGCTGTGTCGAAAGTTTTCGGTATGGTTTTAAAAACTGAAGGACAGAGGAGAGAGGATTTGTGTTCCACAGCTGCAGCCATCCTTTACAAACTAACAAAGTCACTTTCAAACTCTTCAAAGGGAACAAGTTTTTTAGTATTACTATCTGAAACATTGTATCAGTTAAATGTTGCTGTTGACGGCGCCTATATCAACAGACCTCTGCATATCACTTTGAAATACGCACATTCTGCATCTGCAGATATGTAGCCAATTAATCTTCCTTACATGCGTTTAATTCAAAGTTAAAAATAAACTCCAAAGTAAAGAATTGGAATGTACAAAATAGCTTTGCTAATCATTTTATCCAGATCATACTGAGTCTTTACACTCTCGATTCTAGGAGAAATCAGATCGTAAACCTTTGAGTTACACCCAAAAGCTTGAATGAAAAAAAAAACTCCACCCCCTCCATATGTTCTTATTTAGAAAACCATCACACCATCGGATCAGCACCATAAATAAAGTCACCTGCTAAATCCCGCAACACTGCCCCCCCTCTCAGGTTACAATTTGTTTTATGGCCTTTTCTATGGCAAGCTAATTATTTGAACATGTGTTAAGCTCAGCTGCCTATGTAGGCATACACGCATACATTACTGTATGCAACATTGCAGCAGACTAGGGAGGTGATTAGAAAAGCGAAGGACAAGTCTAAAGAGTAAATATGGAGCATTGCAGTGTAAGAGGTAGCCCTAGGCAGGATGTTTATAAAGTAGTGAAAGAAAGAGTTGCAGAGGCAAGAATACTCAACATTATCTGCAAAATGGTTTCCCGTTTTAAACTCTCTCAATGAATGTATGATTAAAACAAAGATGCAGAGAAAAATGTATTTGGCATAACGATCAGTTAAAAAAAACAGTCCTTCCATCCATCCACCCACAAGGGTTTTTGTGTTTTCTCTCACATCCTTATTCGCCTTCCCTCCATTCTCCTTTCTTTTGTCTTTCCATTTTCTGTTGTTCTTATTTAAATAGCTAGCTAATTGTCTTAAAGTCTGCTACTGTGAGGATTTTTTTCACCCCAAAATGAAAACAGCTGAACCCTCTCTGAAACATTCTGTGGAACAAATGGCAGTGCATTCCACGCCGCTTTGTAATACTGTCATTCATCACAGCATGTGGACCATTAGTGTGAGTCATGTATTGTCTTTGGCCTGCTTGAGATCCTGAAACTCTGGCAGTATCTATGAAATGAAGTTTAAAGATTGTGCGTAGTGATTGGGGGGTGAGCATGCAACAAAGCAGCCTGTGTATAGTGTGTGACGTAGCTAAAGCACTTGATGACGCATGATCGTGTGTGTGTGTGTGTGTGTGCGCGCACCCTGTGTGAGCGTTACTTGACTCCAAGAATATACAGCTAAGTGTTTTTCCTTGTTGTGTACATTTCTAAAGTGCCCTGAGAGTGGAAGAAGTCAACATATGCATGGCTGACTTCAATCACCAACTCCATAATTACTGTGTCATTGTTGCCGGAGAAATGAGGTAAAGAGCCCGGTTTACAATGACATGGCAGTATCTCCTAAATGGGTTCCCTGACTGCTGATTCACAGGATGCTTTTGCAAAATGGCTTCCCACAAAAGTCCGTTTTTCATTAAGACTTTCTGCTCTTTATAGAATTCTTGGAGTTGCTGTTGTATGTTATTATTCCAGGGTTGTCCTGGTTAGAGATGAAATCATTACCAATGACCAGTAGTTTGATCTTTTCAATTCAAGGTCTCGGCCTTTGTTGATAATGTTTTCATTGGCTACCTAAGCAAAGTTTTCACCACCATATCATAACATAACAGTATCACTTCTAAACAGTCAATATGTTATCTAGTATCATTATGATCTAATCCCCACAATGATTTTGTCATATTCTCTCTGGCTCACCTTATAACCTGCCCTAAGTTTCCTGTCTTTCTGTGTCTCTTTCCTCAGACCTGAAGAAGTCATTTGAACAGGAACCCTTAGGAAAGGAAGTATCTCTGGAGCAGGAAGTGCTGTTACAGTGTCGCCCTCCAGAGGGCATACCAGCTGCTGAGGTACGTTCTGCGTTATTGTTAACCTCCTTCCGGGGTAAATGTAAAGCAAGACAACAGATTAAGAGAGAGGACTTCTAGAACAGAACGAGAGAGGGACTGAGACGGGATGTCAGCATGAAGCAAACAGCGGATGCAAAACAATGTAAAAACAGGAATCCGAATGTGTGCAACAATAAACTATTAAAATAACACATTATAGCATTTCTAATAATAAGTAAAGATTATTAGTTATGATTCCATTGTTTGTTAACAGTAACGCAACTATTAACTTAAGTTTAATTAACTATCAATTTATCATTAATAAGTGATAGTTATTATAAGGTGTTATCGAATCATCAAGTGGAATTAACTTGGAAATGCCACAGCAAAGTCAGTTATTACAGATGTGACACTTTTTGAAATTGCCTGGGACTGTGAATGACAGACAGAGCATTGATGGGGGCGGGCGCTCTTTCACAATCTGTACTCAGTGGATGAAGTGTGTGCTGAATAAAAATGCATTCTTACCCTTTTGACAAATTTTGTTAAATAGCCTTTTTTACTAGTGTTATGTCTAAGCAAAAACTGAAAAGACTTAATATGTCAAAACCTAAATAACTGTAAGCACTCATTCCAAAAAGGATAGTGCTAAATTATCATTTATTACCATTTAACTGATACAAATAATGAATTCAATCGACTTAATCGCAGTAGCAAAATGTTAATGTTTTAACCTTAATACAAACAAGGACAATGTTTAGGTTTAGCATAACATGATTTCACAATTGTCTTGGTTTGAAACATTTCTCCAACATGTTTTCAGAAATATAAAGCACTGTTTCTTTGCGCAGAAACATTTGTGTTTAACTGTCACAGGGGGAAATCGGGGGATCTCGTTTTGAGTGACAGTTGCTTGAGAGTTCTGCTGCAATGAGGTAACGCTGATCCAAAGTTTTAAACTTAGACTTAACTGTCCCCTGAGAACCAATTTGAGTTGCAGCACAAGTTAAATCAAGGAAATCTCAGTGAGGGAGGGAATATAGGCTAAACGTCTGCGTTCTCTCTTACTGTGCCTGAGCTTTGCAGAAAATAATGAGGATAATTAATGAAAGTGGATTGCCTGATTTTCTTCAGAAAGACTGAAAAATACTGGCATGTTCCTTTTCATTAGCAGAGATGTACATATTGCTGAAAACTGAACAGAATTGAATACATGTGCAGTGAAGACTAAACAAAAAGCACAACTGGCTAACTTCTCTTAGGGGGGAGTTACTTTTGCCCCCTAGTAAAATGAGCACATCATTATTTTGGCCATTTAACTTTACTGCCTTGCTCAAGGACACTTTGATAAGCAAGGCCGACTTTATGAGGTCAGAGGTTCCCAGCAATGCTAGTAATTCGAACAGGTGTGGACTTCAAGTGCATGAATAGTGTGGTAAATACATACATATTCACACTGTCCCAACACTATCCTCCTCAATGAAAGATTATATTGTGTATATGCTGCAACTACATTGTCAGCACATCGACATTTTACCCTCTCATCAAACGTGTTGCACAGTAAACATCCACTTTGTGAGAGCCACACGTGTCACTTCCACTCCCTGAGAGCCTTAACAACAGTAAAGAATGTCATTCACAATTCAGATTGCTCTTTACTTTCCTGGTTTAATCTGGCTGCATTCCCACCTGAATGGATAAAAAGACATAATTTCATTTAGTTGGTCGCTGGGGAAGAGCAGCACAGCACTTGGAGAAGGCTGCATTACCGCATAAGGAGTCTGTGAATCAGGTTTTCACTCCTCAGGGTTTGATAGTCGTTTTCAATTGCACCTAAGTACACAGCTCCCCTGAGAGAGGGGGTGAGTGAGGCACTCAGGCAGACCGGCGTACAAAGTGAGGAAGAGTGTGTAGGGAGAAAGGCAGTGGTAAAGATTGGGGGAGGAGTGGTGGGGAAAAATGGAGCGGTCCTTTCCCATCCTTTCACCTCGAGAAATCTCTAATTCCTCTGAGGGAAATACACTGACTGGTCGCAAATACCTTGGTCGAATTGTGACATCAACAGTTGGAGCCACAAAGACATGGAGTTTATTTTTCACTCACTGGGTCTCTCGCTTTCTGCTACACACCCACATTAACACTCACACTCCTTCGTCTTGAAGACATATCTCAACACTATTGACTAATTACTACTGCTGCCTCATCTGCTTTCTTTATTTTTGACACCTGCATCAATACAATACATCCATGCACACACGGATATGCACACACTAACGCTCAATTTGCCATCTTTTCCATCCCTTTCTCCTGTCATAATGGGATCTCAGGGCAAATGGATTGGTCTGTCTCCCCTGACTGCTGAAGCTGATTAGAGGGATTTAGGTTTAAAACCTGCTGATGACCTCAGGTTATTGCCCTGACTTCCTTTTTTTTATCTCTTCTGACTTTCTATTTCTCTTTGTTCTTATCATGTCCATTCTTTTGCCATTTTCATTCTCTATTCCTTGTCATACACACACACACACACATGCACACACACAGTCACACACACATACAAACACACAGTCACACACAAACACACACAGTCACACATACACACAGTCACACATACACACGCACACACACACAGCCATCTTTTTTTTGATTGACAGTTGTGGTGTCCTGTGACCTCTCTAAAAATGTTCTAAACCTAGCGGTTGCGGTTGCGGTTGCCGTGTCGACCAGTTGACGACTGTTGTAAAGTTGTCAATGTGATGGGGTTGGTGCCCTGATACATGATACACACATCATAATGACCAGCTGGCATCACGTGGCTGTCAACATGCCACACCAAAGCCTTGACTACCACACACACACAATTTACATTTATATTCACACAGCATCTGTATACATTCACTTGCCAACATGCCAACAACTACCTGCGCAAATGCAACCTTAATAAAATATGCATGCACACACACACACACACACACACACACACACACACACACACACACACACACACACACACACACACACACACACACACACACACACACACACATCCTGCTATGTGCAGTCTACTGGCTTTACCTGGCCTATGGGGTCACTCCTCTTTGGATTTCAAGATTAAAAAATGTATTCAAGCTGTCAGAGTGCTGCCTCTATTTCCTAATGAACCTCACATCAGTTATCCGTTATCTTGATTGGTTTAGATGACCTCGGACCAGGAAAGAAATTCATAAATATAAAAGCCAGAAATAAAAAGTCAACATTGTGCTGGACTTGATTCAAGTTCTCTGAATTCACCATCTGTGTCCATAAAGCCTTTTCTGTTGAACGGCTGAACCCTCCCTACAGAATCCAATAGCTTTCCATCAGCTTTTAAAGGCTTTCTATCATAGTCTAAAGAGATTTAGATGTTTCTCAAGGATTTCAAAATGCCTCAAATTGTGTCTCTCAGGAGCTTTAAATTGAAAGAGAGAAAGAAAAACAATATAGGAGACCGTCTGATGATGACATGAGCAGTACTGTCAGTGAAAAGGAAATAATGGCGTTGGTTTGTGTGTAGAAATTTTCTTTGCAATTTTGGATAGGTTTGACCCTGAACTCTCAAGGCTAACAGTTGCGCAGCAGTTAAAATAATCCCTGGCTAATCTGTCCCTTAGTGTACCTCTTGTCGGGTGTGTGTGTGCGTGTGTGTGTGTGTGTGTGTGTGTGTGTGTGTGTGTGTGTGTGTGTGTGTGTGTGTGTGTGTGTGTGTGTGTGTGAGAATATTTATGTGTGTGCCTGTCTGCGTCTGTCTCTGCATGTGAGTGATTACCCCAGCTGCTCTGAAATAAACACATCAGTGTGTGGTGACAGGCACTCCACGTGTCTATCCCAAACACACACACACTCACACACTCACTCACTCACTCACTCACTCACTCACACACACACACACACACACACACACACACACACACACACACACACACACACACACACACACACACACACACACACACACACACACACACACACACAGAGTCAGACAGTAACTGGATATGTGTCTGGAGCCTGGTCAAGTTCCTGTCACATTCTTTACCACTCAATCCAACCACCACCTAAATTAGTGCAAGTAATTTACTAGCATAATGGTTTATGATGAACTTAGACATTATCTGTCTAAGTGTAATCTTCCACTTCAGAAGATACATTCTAAGTAAAGTCAGAGGGTTGAGTGATTTTATATATTTTATTAGTATTACATCACAATAAACTTAAAGTAACAGTAATTTGCTATGTGCCTTAGGGTGGCATAGAGAGATGTCCTTCAAAGATGGGATTTAGATTCAAGCTCCAAGCTCCGTAATGGCTACCATTTGTCCTGCTAAAGTTTCTCACCACACACACACACACACACACACACACACACACACACACACACACACACACACACACACACACACACACACACACACACACAGTGACCATCTATGTCATTTTTTGTCAGTGACTCTCTGTGTTAACCAGTGTGGAATGAGTCCAGAAACGTGCATTTTGTGTGTATGGGTGTGTGTCGGTGTGCGTGAATGACTCTTTGTGATGCAAATCATAACAGACTTTTCTGTCAGAAGGCTTCAGTGGTGCGGTGTAGCCAAAACGCTAACGGCTACCTGACTCTCACACTCATACAGTGTACTGTACACAGACACAGCACATTTCAGTCCCTGAAGTCACCATTGTTAATGTGTCATATGATGACGTTTACTAGCAGAGTCTATCTGGAGGTTATAACATCTGTGGTGGTGGAGTGCTTGAAATGGACAGTGAAGGTGACAGTGTCAATTAAACTGTCTAACAAATGAGACATGCTCTCTTACTGTGTCCAGAGAAAGTTCTGTCAATAGATGAAACGCGTCTTTTATCCAGGAAAGAAACGCTAGTAGAATGGCATTTTTTTGGACTTGTTTATTTCTGAATAAATACAATTAAATGAACCCGAAGGGAAAGGAATGGGCTAGAATGAAAGTAATGTTTATCCTGGCCGTCTTCTGGAGAAACACACGTGTGTGTAAGTGGGTTTGTGTGTGCGTTTCTGTGCACAAAAACAATTTATGTAATGCTGCTCCCCCAATAGATCTTTACCTTAATCCTCTTTGAGCTAGCATAGTAAGCCCCACGGCTCATCTCCCATCACATTTTACCTTGATCCTCAAACTCTGTCAGAAATCATCACCGTAATCCACAGATTAGTCAGCAATCTCTTTTTTTATTCCGACTGCCTAGGTGAATTATTGAAATGGGGTTAAGATTATCAAAAGGCTGTTGTGATGGTCTATCACTGCGGAGTAATTTACAAATGGGGCAGATGTAGAAGAGCGGCTTCTGTGTTGTGTCAGTAATAAATGTATTGTGGTTGGTTGTTGGTAATGTCGAGAGGGATTGTGATCATTATCTAATGATGTGTGTGTACACCCACACATGAATAGACACGCACATAAACACACATACAGTATGCTTTATCTCTTTGACTCCTTGTACTGTATAACAGTGCAGCCTTTTATAACCACTTTGTATTTTCAAAAACATTGTCATTCTTGCATTCACACACACAGGAAGAGGAAGATGACATATATACTTCTAGTGTAAGATTTAGGAGCGTTGAGAGGCTTTTCATCCATGTCATTAAATTCAGACATTTCCTCACTTTTTAATTCTCTCTCTCTCTCTCTCTCTCTCTCTCTCTCTCTGTATCTTTATACAGTCATTGCAATAAAATATGTATTTTCTTTTTTTCCACCTTTCCTGCATGAATTGTTTGCAGACTGTAATTGGAACTTTTTTTTGTTTCAAACACTAAACGCAGTTGTTTATCTTGGCTTTCTCACAAGTGGAAGAGTTCTGCTATTTTAGCCCTCACAGTTGCTGTAACTGCGAGCACTTACAGTACATTCGCCATTTAAGTAAACCATCAATCAAAATTCAAAAAGGGAAGCTTCTCATTACATTTAGTCGCACTATGTCTTGTCTCTTAGCTGAACACTCAACCTGCAGGATTTTCTTCCATCTACATAGAATACAGGATGTATGTAGGCCGGTGATCACATGTAGTTTTTAGTTTTCTGTGGTCTGAGGGGTTGAGACTTTTTAAGACTGGGACTTTGTTCTTTGTGTGTGCAGTATGTAGAGGGTTGAGTGGATGCTTGACTCAGAAATATGAGAGTAGGAGATAATGAAGGCGTTTGTGTGGATCTCCTCCACACCCCAACTACTCTCTCCCCTTTCATTACCCATTCAAAGGCTTTGGCAACACTATAAGATGGTCTTCCTTTGTAATTATATGAACCCTTTTTAATGTATTTCTGGCAGTGAGATGGAAAGAGCATTACATGTTCTGGCGTTGAAATGTTGACCCTTCATTCAGTTGTTTTAAAATGAATGCTTGTTTGTTGGCTGTTTTCAGAGAGTCTTCGATGAAACCTTGCACAGTTTCCTATCTCAGCTATTTTCACTGTCTCCATTTCCGTTTATGTCTTATCTTAGGACTCTTGGCTCTTTTTTCACGTTGTCTCTTTCTGTCTCTTTCTGTCACGATCCCTGTCTTTCTTGACACAGTTCTGAGACAAAGCTGTGGATAGATGGTGACATGACAGTATAGAGTGTACTGCATTGTCAGGCAGCTACCCGTGCTGCCCTCGGCAGTCCTGACAGTGTTGTCATGGATGAAAGAACACACTGTTTTGACACAAGGTGCGACAGTGTCAAATAACAAAACTCTGTACTGTTCTGTCAAGTTGTATGAGTTCAGACCTTGTTAAGTATTTTAGGAGCACAGAAAACTTTAAAATTTCTGAAGTTGGGCACACAATCCTGTGACTTTCTATAAAAGGTGTGTGCATACTGTATGTTATTATAATACAATGAACACATTGAAATGTATTTATGAAATAATTTAACACCTAAAAATAGTCCTCATAGTAATAATAGTCCTGCTGGCAAGAGTTGAGGCATAATTTTATATGCTTATCTACTAGAGCAATTTGAACAGTAAAATCCTCATTTGGGACCAAGACTGAAAAAGTTTAATAAGCCAGGGCTTTGAATAATTGCTACAAATTAATTGCTTTTCACTTACATAACTATTCAGTTAAGTAGTCTTCAATGAGTTACTAAAGGAGGTCATTGTCGGTGCAATTCATATTTTTATAAATGTGACTGTGTTGATAACACAACATTATCAGATGATGACTGTCTGGAGTAGAGATGTTTGTAATGATACAGAGTGTGATCTTAAAATCCTTTATTGCCATGACGCAGTCCTCCATTTAACACTATGTAAAATGTTTTTGGTTGTGTGAAATCAAATATGAGCACATTTCTTGCTGAGCGGTATTCATGATACTGCTTACTCACTGAAATTGTATTGAATCATCAGTTTATCAAACACTGCCAAGAAGCTCTTGGCGTTATAGATGCTTTGCTGAATTATAAAGCATAATTCATTCAAAGGTAGATGGCTTTGGGCTACTTAAGTGTGACTTTGCAAAGGCTGATGTACACCACTTAGAGATATGATGCTCCTTTAGTTCTTTTGGGAACCATAAAGAGGGAATATGCTGCTCATTATGGCATCTGCTGTCTTTTTGTCTGTCAAAACTGTAAAATCAATGCCGCAGTTTGCTGCACAACTACACAACATTGTATCAAAGTGGTGGCATTGACCAAAGCAGGTTAATTATTCTGCTGAAAAATGTGTTTTTGTAATGGCTGAACACATTCAACTTCATATAGGAAAATATCACGATCATCAACTCTCTCACCAAAAAGAAAAACTGCAGAAACCCAGTCTGAATGTAATTGAAAGGTTCTGTTTTCTACATGTCCATGTTGCTGTTTGTTTACCATGCTCATACTTTACACTGTACATCCTTCAACAAAATGCAACACTAACAAACAGGGAGGTCTCCGATAGTTCAGCTGACCCGGCTAATAAAGCAAAGCTGATTTTGTATTTTGTTATTGGGCGGTTTTAATAACACTGGAGAGCTGGAGAGTTAATTAAAAAGGATTAGCATGCCCCCAATCAGCTCAGAGCCTCTTCATGCTTTAATGATTATGGAGTGTCATCAGCACTCCTACACGGTACAGTGAATCAGCTTTGACACACACACACACACACACACACACACACACACACACACACACACACACACACACACACACACACACACACACACACACACACACACACACACACCATGCCTTCACTCGTGTGTTAGAAAGGCACTCAAAGGGTTAGCTTCCCACTCATACTCAGACACAGATACAAATACATTTGTTTTTGTGTTTCACAAAAACCTGCTTTCCTTTTTAATTTAGCAGGTTTTATTATATGCATTTTGCACTAAACATATTGGAAACACATTTTTTTAAAGTCAGAATGCATTTTCATACGTTTTTTTTATTCTTAAGGATGAATAATTAAGGCAGAATGTGTAAGCAGTTCTTTTTCATTCAGACATTGTGATTTTATCATGAACCCTGCTAGGGCAGTGGTGGCCTAAAGTTTAGAGAAGCAAGCTTGTGACTGGGAGGTCGTCGGTTCAATCCCCAGACCGACAGGATAAAAATCTGGGTGGGGAAAGTGAAAGAACAGCATTTTGTCCCTCCCTCATTACCACCACTGAGGTGCCCTTGAGCAATGACCTTAACCCCAACCGCTCCAGTGGAGCTGCTCAGTGGCCAGCAGATCAGACTGTGGTTGTACTGGGCAGCTTCCAGGTACGAATGTGGAACTGTGTGAATGTGACAGGTCGTCGTTGCAAATGAGAAGTTGTTCTCAATCGACTTACCTGGATAAATATAAAAAAACCCTGCTTGTAGTGACTGACACCACTGGTGGGTGAGCAAGAGTGAAGATAATAAACCAGGTTTAATTAAGTATCTCCTGAATCCTACCTTGAACATGCTTTCTTTATTAAATTGCACAACTAAGACTGAAGTTGATGGAGAGAGGGACACAGTACATCTTCGCTGATAACCCTGTGTATTTTGTGACTACTGGGAACAGAGTGAGAAATGACACGGGAGAACATAAGTATAAATTAGCTTGGAAATGACAGACACCCCTTGTTAGAAACCCTGAACATCCACCTCTGATTGAATTCATGTAATTGCTTTAGACATCATTTTCCGATTCCGAAATCAAAATGGTTGTTGTTGTACTGCAATTACTGTACAGACCAAATACATGTCTGCATGCATGTCTAAAAAGGAAGCAAAATTAGGTCAGGGTTCTTAGGTAGATGGCACAAAGTACCAGAAAAGCATTCAATCAAAGATAAGCCGCGACATTACAGGTGTTTTTATTTTTTATGTTAAAACACTTAAATGCTCTTTAGCAGCCTGTGTCCTGTGGTTTCTTTTGCACGCTCTCCCATTGCTCTCATTTCATCCCCACTCTTACTTTCTTCTTTATTTCTCTCTTCTCTCTCTCTCTTTTTCTCTCCTGCCTTCTCCATCTTCTGTTGTTGCCATTAGTGATGTTAAAGTACTTAGTGAACTAGAGGGTTCGGCAGGAAACGTGGAATACATCACTGTCCAGAGAAATAAAGAAATCAACAGAGACACAGATACAAAGCGCTTCAACACTTTTACCGCATTGACCCGTGACCATGCACGGGGCTGTTCTATAATTTAACAAGCTATCAATCATTTCAACACTGGCTCCCAACAACCAGGGAAGTCAGTTAGGCAACACACTGTCTTTAAAGTCTAAAAGAAACTCCATATTATCTCCCTAAAGGCACTTGCTGTGTCTGCTTAAGTTTTGGCATTAAAGTCATTATTTTTTGTTATAGTTGGTGTGGATTACAAACTAGACATTTCTTCTGCATCTAGCTCTCATGAAATATGTGTGCTGCAAAATACCTGCAGAACAAATATTGCTTTGTGACATTCAGCGCTTGCACATTAGACAAGAACTCAAAGTACAGGATGATATATTAAAAGCAGAGGAGAGAACAGGTTTAATCCTTTAATTTCCTAACTTTCAGTTCTTCTATCACAAGAAGAAAGTGTTTCCCTTTTGAACTTTTCCCCGGTGATATTTGAGGTGTTGATTCTGATTCTAGCACTTACTAGGTCAGCGTCTGTTTGGGGAAACGTTTCCCCAACGTGTCTGAGCTGGTGAGTGGATTTGGATGTTTTTCGTCTTGCCTGTTCCTCTAATGATTTGAGCCTAGGGTCTCATTTCAACTTTCCATCCCCTAACACTCTCACCCCAAACTGTCATCTGGATTTCTTTTCTCCTCCCTTCAGCTACCACTGCTTCTATCACAGTCCCAATGTATTTTCATCCTGAGAGCTGCAAGTCTGAGTGGTTTTCTATTAACTTGTTTGTTCATTTATATATTTATTTATTTTCTGTTCATTTCAATTTCCTGTTTTCCTTCTGTCTTGAAATCAGTTCTTGGTTCTCAGAATTATAGTAAGCAATGACTTGTAGTTTTTCATTTTTACAATGAAGAAAGAAATACTTAAAATATTTCATTTTGAATAACCATATTCTACAGTGATTAGCAATTTTCATTGCCTGGAAAAAAAAATAGTATTGCTATGCAGCTTTAATCAAAACTGTGCTTTCTGTCTGAATTGTACTTTTTACCTGGCAATTTTGTTTTATAGAAATAGTCTGTCAGGAAATAGTTTGAAGTATTGTGACTTCAGTAACTACTTTGTATTGCCAAGCCTCATGCTTTGCTGTCTGTTCAAATGCATTGTGCGCATGCGTGCAATGAAATAACTCCCTATACCAGTTGGTGGCGGTAATCTATTCATGATTCAACAAAACAAGCGAAACCGGATACCTTTGCTGTGATACCCACATCAAACAGTGTTTGCTCTAGCCAGCAGCAGCAGAACCGAACAGAGCCTACGGTCCCTCTGCTTCATTCCCCGCCGGGAAGACAGTGGTACCGGGAGATGGCTAGCTAACTGGACTGTGGCGCTGTCATCCGTTCTCTCTGCAAATAAGTCTCCCTACAGTGGGAGTGGAGCGACCAAATGACCCGCTACTGATTCGTTAGCTAACGTTAGCTTGCTAATTTCCTCCACCCAACATGCCTTCATCATACACTGGTTACCATAAAATAAGCCAAACAAACATGTCACTCATGTGGCGATAATGTGCTTTCCTTAGATTTGACAATAGCGTGTGAATTAGCAACAAAGTTTTTAAATTTTACTAATTTAGAGGCTGACCGGCTGGCTGGTAAGCTAGCTAGCTTGCTTGCTATGGGGCTAATTGTTTAGCGGTGTAGAGGGCGCAGAGGGCACAGAGAGAGGTCTATTACGGTCTTTATATTAAATATCACGGTGTAGGATATTAGTTCATCAACATTCAATTTTAACAGACATTATATTGGAATAAAAATGCCTAAACAAGTAGCCTAGTTATGTATATCTCTTTGTAGCCGACGTTTGCCATCATATGGACATGTGCAAAAATAGTTATTCCAATAGTTCGAACCTGTGTGTTTTTAGAAGGAATATTCAAAAGTAATTTTTGGCCCGTTTTGACAGCTCTATGTGTATTGGATTAATCAGATGAGATGAAAAATGTAAGAAGCCTTGGGTGTGCCTGTCACAGTCGTTTGTTTGTTTTCCTCACTCTTGTTTCCAAGCTGAACAGCCGACGCCGACAACCGCTGATGGCCCCAAAAACAGGCCGATGAAGGCCGACAATGCGGGACACACCGCACAGACTAGGCCGACAGTTGGTTTGATGTGTCAGGGCCTCAGCTCTCTTTCAGGGTTTCCGAACTTCCAGGTCACTGTCCTTCTTCTCTGCCTCCTTCACTTTCTGCACATCTCTTTTTATAATTTAGCCTACTCAACAACTACCTGCACCCAGTGTTGGGGAGTAACGGAATACATGTAACGGCGTTACGTATTCAGAATATAAATTATGAGTAACTGTATTCCGTTACAGTTACATTTTAAATAGTTGGTATTTAGAATACAGTTACATTGTTGAAATCAATGGATTACATGACGATACTTATCTGTTTCATGAGTTTATTCACTTTGACTAAATTAAGGCAACTCTATGCATTTTCCAGAAGCCCCGATATGAAATCGAAAAAAATAGCTATTTGCGTGATCAGTCACAATGGAGTCGGAACCGGCACGACAGAGCCAGGACAGGAATATGGTTCTATCTTGGAAATTCAAACAGCATTTCACATTAAAGAACGAACAGGGAGAATGAAATATAACTGTGCAGTGCAACCTCTGCTTGCCAGCAACCAACCTCCTTTCAGCGTCCAAATTACTCCACCTCCAACCTGAAGAAGCATCTTAAAGTGATGGTTTGCACCATGACCTCGAGCCAAACACCCCCCCAGAAGCTTTTTTCACCTGGGTCGAACATTGGGAGAGTTAGCGTAGAGTAGCATTATCAGCTGAATTGCTGATATGAATGGATCCGAAGTGTCTCTTAACATTACCCCACTAATAATGCCCGAAATGATACCAAACGTCTACAGTAGTACAAATAGGTTATGCACTCATAAAACGATGGATTGTAAAGTTTGTAAGTACACCAGAAGTTTATGTAAATAACACTTGCCTGCTGGCTTCTGCTCTCTGCTGTTGTTGTTGCTGCTGTAAGACGAGTGCTTAGGGCCGTCTACAAATTACAACACCGAAAAGAGATGCAACAAAAATATTTTTTTATTTAACTTATTTTTTAAAGTAAGTGCTGTAGAATAACTAGCAGGAGACAAGTTATAATTGAGGTAAGTTTGGAGACATTACCTTATTTAATCATTAAATTAATAAATATTTTTGTTGCATCTCTTTTCGGTGTTGTAATTTGTAGACGGCCCTAAGCACTCTTACTGCCCGGTAGTAATAGCAGCAGCAGCAGAGAGCAGAAGCCAGCAGGCAAGTGTTATTTACATACACTGGTGTACTTACAAACTTTACAATCCATCGTTTTATGAGTGCATAACCTATTTGTACTACTGTAGACGTTTGGTATCATTTCGGGCATTATTAGTTGGGTAATGTTAAGACACTTCGGATCCATTAGCCCCTGCGCTAAGCTATTCAGCTGATAACGCTACTCTACGCTGGTGCGTTCTTTTTGTCTTGTAATCGTGACTAGTAGCTCGAGCGTGAGGTCACATACGTGTCGAAAAACGAATAACCGCGGGTTGTTGCATTCTTTTTGTCACACAATACTACGAGTCGGAGAAAAGATGGATTTTTGTAACATTTTTAGTAACATTTAGGATTCTATTCACCCAGTTATTGACATATTACACACATATATTTCACAGTTTGATACAAGAAAATTACGTTTTGATTAACGTTAACGTTAGGCTACTGCTCTGCTTTCTGCTCAAGACTCGGCTTAAAGCTATTGTTGTCATATAGCAACCGAGCGTCTCTAGCCAATTTCAGCTGCACAAGCTACAAAATAACTAATTAGGCGGTATTTAACTCCTAATAAGACTGTAGCGACATGCCTATAGGTAGCAGTATACAGCGCTATGTGTACGACTTCTTCATTTGGTTACAACAAAGACAAAAGTGCTTAAAATTGTAGATAACCACAATGTTTACTACGTGTGATGCACGACGTAGCCATCTTTGAAAGTGAGCTTGGGGTCCTCTGAGTTCAGACGACTTGACGAGTCGTAAATACGACCTCGGAGGCGTTCTTTTTGCAACTTCCGGGTCGTAACTCCGGAAAACAACTCGTAAAACGACTTCGGTGGACAAAAAGAATGCACTTCCAGATGGAAATTATAAAAAAGCAATTGATTCTATAATCTAGAGCGAGAGTTTGCCGTAGTAGCAGCAGCAAACAACTGGAAACTTTTTACAATTTTCATCTGCTTTTTCACCACTAAATTCACTTCTGAGACTTTTTTATGCGATAAATTAACTGTGTAGCGTTTGAATATGGACAGTTTTACAAACGTTGATGGCCAACTGCACATTTTCTCCGATGTTGTCAAAAGCTTTAGTGTGACGGACAGCCAGCTGGTGGCGGCCGGGATCGCCTCCCTGCTGGCCTGCCAGTGATGCTTACAGACACCGCTGTCAGCTGGAAGTCTGAAAAAGTACACGGGCTGTACACAAGGCCGTCAATCAGGAGTGATAGTTGTGAGTACATGTTGGAGAATAGCGCGGACACGCACCTCACACCGCGTGCACCACCCGGAGAAAAAAGTGAAAGAAAGAAAAAGGAGAGGTTGCAGTTCGGACGATGACTACCCGGTTGAGATTGTGTGTGTGCGCGTCCTCGAGATCTGACCACACACAAACACACGTAGCAGAGCTACCCACACCCATGTTTCTACTGTTGCTTAATTAAATAAAACATCAAAAGAGAGGAGTTTTCTCTGTCTGTGTTTTAAACAGACATACCTGGGGTGAAGTTGGGAACCAGAATCAGCTTTAAATACAGTCCTAATCTAGTCCTCACTAACACGGGCCCAATTATAGTAACTACATGAAAACTTCACTGTTGTTGCATGAAATGTCGTTTGTGTTTAGCCTACATCATCATTTTCTATCATGTGAAATAAGAGGCCAAGCCCAGCCTGTTGGCGAAACTGCAGACAGATGCTCCTCAGCAGTCTGCTCCCCCTGCTGCTCATAAGGTGCCTCTGCACCCCTTTTGTTTCATACCCTCCCACCAGCCTTTGGGCCACGCCTCCTCATTTACATTGACATGTGTCAAGTCCAAACGAAAAGGCAATGTTAAATGGAAATTTAAAAGCTAAATATTAAATCCAAATGAAAATCCAATGTTAAATTGAAATTCAAAAGCCAAATATTAAATCCAAATTAAAAGCCAATGTTAAATTGAAATTCAAAAGCCAAATATTAAATGAAAATGAAAAGCCAATGTTAAATTGAAATTCAAAAGCCAAATATTAAATGAAAATGAAAAGCCAATGTTAAATTGAAATTCAAAAGCCAAAGCCAAATGGAAAATTAAAAAAAATAATAATATTTTTAATTTGATCTCGCTTTGTTTTCTCTTTGGACTTTCAATTTCTCTTTTGACTTTCAATTTGAATTATGAATAAATATTTCCTCCATACCAATACAATAATCTATCTGCTTGTTCAGGTACACATTCAGCTAGTTGGAATAAAAAGAACACACCATTATAGGCCTGTTTAGTAAGCTGGATGTGATAGCTGCATTCCTACACTTATAAAACGCAATTCAATGTGGAAGTAATCCTGAAGTAATCCAAGTATTCAGAATACGTTACTCAGATTGAGTAACGTAACGGAATACGTTACAAATTACATTTGTGGGCATGTATTCTGTAACGAAATACGTTTTGAAAGTATCCTTCCCAACACTGCATGCACCATATATCAAAAGTGTAGCCCATCTTTCAATCCTCCACAGTGGTAGTCCATCTCTGTAATGCCTGCGTGTTTGATGCTTGAGCGATAGGTTGGGAAAGCTAGCAGTAGCTAGAGTTAGTGGATGATTTTTTTTTTTTACACAATGACAAGGTTAAATAGTACCCATGCCAACTTTTTCCTAATTTTCCCTCTCTTTTCCTTCTCTCTTTCCCCCACATTCCTCACATGACTTTACTTTCCTTCTCTTGTTTTTCCAAGTGTTTGGCCTAATGGATTACCCCATATATCCTCCCCATATATTATCTCTCCATTCTGCACCTTGGTCTCGTTGTGCTCCCCCTCCATCTTTCTTTCTCTAATTGTTGACAAAGCATGGAAATTCCAAATCGCTCCGTCTCCCCCTTAGTCTCTCTCACCTCCTGCTTACCTTTTCATTTGTTATTTTCGTTCCATTGCACTCTCTCTTTCTCTCCCTCCACGGGCTACCTCTTTCGCTTCCTCTTCCCATTTGTTGACATTGTTGGGTTAGCTTTAATGGATCACCCATAGATATCTGCTCCTAGCCTGCGCTCCCTGTTCCCTCATCCTCCTCCACCATAATCACTGCCTCCCTAACTCTCTATCTTTCTCTCGCTCCTTCACCATTGCTGTGGAAATACCTTTCTTCTATCCGAACCTCTCTTGAGATTTTTCCCCATCCATCTTTCCCTCTCTCTGTCTCTCTCCACTCTTGAATGTTGACGTGAGCGGGTGAGTCTAATAGATCACTGTGAAGCATCTGCACCTGTGTTAAATCTCAGAGGTAACGGTGTGTGTGTGTGTGTGTGTGTGTGTGTGTGTGTGTGTGTGTGTGTGTGTGTGTGTGTGTGTGTGTGTGTGTGTGTGTTGTGTGTGTGTGTGTGTGTGTGTGTGTGTGCGTGTGTCTTCGTGCATGTGTGCACCCTAGAGAAGCGAATGCGGGCTTTCTGTTCAGCACATCTGCGACCTCCTTTAGTGCTGAGCAACTTCCTTGTTTTACCTCTCTTTTCCTCTCCTTCATTTCACCTGCTTCTACTTGTTCTCCCTTTTCTTCTTTCTCCCTCTCCCTTCTATATTCTATAAGCTTACATTGCAAAAAGGAAACCATTAACTTTGTGGCTTTATTTTAGTTCTCAGGGACATAATAACCAAACTGTACTTACATGTTATTTAATATGCTAAATGTTTCAAAACACAGGCTGCATTAAGATATAATATAAAGACATGCTATTGTGAGTCACTTTCACAAGCACAAGTCACAGCTGAGTAAAAATAATAATCATATGTGTGTATCATATGTGCATGCCATGCATCATTCAGTGTATGTGTACCAAGGTGCAGTGGAGTAGTAGTTTATAAATAGGCCTCTGTAGGCTTCTCCCCTTCCAACTGGGTGTCCTCCTGTGTCCCAGTTCTGTCTGTGTGGGACACCTTGGAGAGTGCTCTGCTCTTCCTCACACTGCTGCACATTGGGGATTTTTTTTATTTTTTTTATATGCATGCTTCATCCTCAATTTCCCTCTACATTTTAATTCCTACTGGTATACAACTCATTTAAGAACATACACTAATTCCTTGTTCCTCTTATGTACAAGACCTCTGAGAATTCCCTGCTCTTGCCCACACATTGGTTTCAGTAGATTATATAGTTTAGTATATACACATTTTCCCTCCTTTTTAATTGTGCAGTATGAGTATGCCTCGTAATGTCACAATGCAGTCTACATTTTCCAACATTTATTGTTACGAACAAATCACATTAGACAAAAATACTTCATCACGTAGTGTAATATGGAAGTATGTTGTGGTATAATCTTTAGGGTAAGCCTGTTAGTCTTTTTTTGTATATTTGTTGCCTGAATGTCTTGTGTAACAGCATAGGAGCAAAATAATATTAATATAATTAATAGAATAAAATGTCTTCTCAATGGATTTATGGAAAGATAAATGCAATGAAAACTCTGATAAAGCTATGAAGCTACTTTAAGTCCAAACTGCTTTTTTTTTAATCAAAGTTGTCTTTTCGAATATCAGTGTGGGATGATTGTCGATGGCGACCCAGTTAAGTCAGTATGGTTAATTAGGTCTCTATGTCACTCGCCTGGATCTAGTTAATTAAGCTGTCAAATCTCTGAAATCCCATGTTGGCATGCACACATATAGGCACAGACACACTGACACCCACCCACACACCCACACACACACACACACACACACACACACACACACACACACACACACACACACACACACACACACACACACACACACACTTCACCCTCTTACATCCCACGTATATGCGTGCACGTGTACAGTGACCTTTCGTTAACCTGCAAAATCTGCCCGGTGTGCCTAGTCCTGGCATGTATTGTATTGTAGTCGGGTTGGTGGCTGTAGTAAATTCCCCTCAGTAGTAGTGGGCAGCAGGATTGTCCTAATCACCTCCCAAGTGTAGTGAGGATGCAGACTGAAATACCAGGACATATGGCCAATTAAGATGTGAAATGGCACAGCTATACTGTAGGTGCCTGGAAATCACACTTCACACAACCAATGTAGTTGAGTGGCAAGGTTATTATTTACAACTGTTCCTGACTACTGCACTGACATTGACACTGTTCTTAGCCGTAAAACTAATCAATTTATTGGGGTTGAATTTGATTTTTTATATTTTTATATCTCTTCTGTCAGTCAGTTTATCCTATTTTCTTATGTCAATCTGTCTCTTTGCATAATATATCCCTATTGTTTGTTTGCCTGCTTATGTCTGACTGCCCGTCTCAGACGGCCTCTTGTCAGTATTGTGTGCTCCCTTATTATATTCCTAAATCATGTTTTTCAGCAAGTCACAGTTCTTTGATTTGTAACCCAAATGGAGACTTTGCCCTGCCTTTTCATGTCATGTGTCTACTCCACTCTTAAATATCTGAGGTGAACTTCCCTCAGAAATGACCCTAAGTTGTACACACAGTTAGTAAAAAAAACTAAAAGTCTGTGTTTGTATCCTCTCGATTCCAACAAGTGCAAGGGACTAAAACTCATTGGCTAGGATAACAAATAAAAAGGAAGGTAGATTTTTTTTGATTCAAAGTAAGGGATGACTAACAGGAAAGTGCAGATAGAGGAAGCGGGTGCTACTGTAGTAGAGGTGGGAGTAGGGTGTAGCCCTTGAAGTTGAGAGGACAATTAGTCCAGAGGTTTTGTTGGCACCAAAATGTAGCCATTTGCTTGTGTTACAGTGCTACAAATTGGCAGGTATAGAGATGCTAAGAGAAACGTCACAGCAGTGTGGAGGAAGTCAGAGTGAACACAACTATGCACACAACACTATTTGCACTTGTTTTCCCAAGTGAATGGTTGCTGTTTTTGCACTTGCAAATGACAGAACTTGAGTGATGATGTTAAAAAAAACAGTTTACTTCATTATAGGCGATATTGTGAACACAGATGTGAAGGAAGAATAGATCTGTGTGTGTCTGTCAAATCAAGTAGAAATGTATCATAATTGTATTAAACAACCTCAATGTGGTTCAGTAGCTTCCACCATAGTCACTATGGTCTGCCCTTGTATTCATAGTGACCACCATGAATGAGGAATAAAAGAAACACTTCCTGGTGTGTCATGGTAGGTTCATTCATTACATTTAGTCTGATTTCAGTTTAAGTGCTACATTTATTTGATGCTGAGGGAAGCAATTTAAGACAAATTGTTTTCGTTTTTTTACACCATGATGGTTACTCTCCTGTAATTGTTTGAAACAACAGTCATTTTGTTCATCTCATCACAATGAGTTAATTGTTTTGTCTAATATCAACGCACACACACACACACACACACACACACACACACACACACACACACACACACACACACACACTCGCACACCAAGTATTCACCATATTCATGTGCGCTGTTGGATTAAATTTCTATTAGCTTTCCTCGATTGAGTTTGAAGATTGTTGATTAGCCAGTAATGGCCTTTGTTACTGCACTAATGAATAGCTTGATTACTATTCTACTTAGCTACACATCAGGAGGCGGGTGGTGTGTGTGTGTGTGTGTGTGTGTGTGTGTGTGTGTGTGTGTGTGTGTGTGCGTGCGTGTGTCTGTGTGTGCTCGACATTTGTTGGTTTTATCCTCTGACGAACACACACAGACAGCTATAGCCAATTGTCTGGGTTTGTGTCAAGAAAGCTGATGGCAGCAGAAGAGAAAGATGGATGGTATGCTCTGCCAACACTCATCTCTCATTCTCCCTCTCTTCTCTCCCTCTCTCTGTCTCTGCCTCTTAATATGTTCTCTC
Organism: Perca fluviatilis; assembly: GCF_010015445.1. Taxonomy (NCBI): domain Eukaryota; kingdom Metazoa; phylum Chordata; class Actinopteri; order Perciformes; family Percidae; genus Perca; species Perca fluviatilis. Next base: position 20,998,325 of record NC_053117.1, read on the forward strand.
CCACCTGCTCTGTTTCTCCAGCCTACTGTCACTCCACTATTGTCTTTTTCTTAATTCTTCTATCCCCTCCACCTCTTTGTCTTCTCTTGAACCTCTCTCATCTGCGTTCTCTTGCTTTTTGTTTCTTGCCTTCCTGCGTTACTGTCCTCCTTCCCTTCTTTCTTCTTTATCTCTGTCCTGTTTTTTCTTTCTGCTGACTGGAATGCCCGGGCTCATGAGGTTGGGTTGGCATATTGCATTTTTTGTGTGTGTGGCTTTGTTAATATGTCTGTGTGAGCATACGTGCATGTGCGAGTGTTTGATAATGGAAACAAGCATGCCAGTTACAGTGATAGCTCTCTAGATTCCAATCAGAGCCAATAATAATGAGTGTGGCACATCTGGCAGTGTGTGTGTATCTGAGTGTGTGTGCTGGTAGGGAGGGCATGGGGTGTGTATAGGAGGGTGTTATGATTGGGAGAGAAATTACGCTTCTCCAAAGTTACACATAAACATCTCTGCAATCCTACACATAGAAGGGTGTTATGGTTAACTAAAGTTCTCGCAGAAAACCCGACATACAAACCTTCCAAATATTAACAATGCATCATGCGGACATGCGCACTAGGGCTGCACAATTTGGAGGAAAAGTCATATTGCGATTGCGATTTACAATACTGCGATTGCAATATAATGGTTTTATGAGTCTACTTGCTTGATTATCAAGGCAAGTGCACCAAATACTAAAACTTAGAAATGTGTATTTCTCTATTTCTTTTCTCAATAATTTAAACGAGCATAAGAAGAAAGACATAAACAAAAAATGTGCAATACTTTTTTTTTTAAATAACTAAACAAAATTAAATAAGAAAAATACAAATTCTCATTAAAATAATACATTTTGTATGCTCTTTTAAACAATGACATTTAAGATGGGTGTAATATAATAACTAGTCATTGAGTTACAAACTATACGTTTACAGCCTGTTCTTAAAGTCTGCATGCTCTGAAATCCTGCTCTACACTTCTCATACTCACGAGACCATACACGACACACGTTCTACTGCCTAAACAGACTGACTGGTTATATCTTTGGTGGACATTGTTATGATGGTAGTGCTTAATACATCATTGGGGTAGCATAATTCAGAGGGCAGATTCAATGTTGATTCAACACAGAGCCAAAAATCAAGCATTAGTGAGAGCGAGAATGACAGGTGCTGAGTGAGTGACGTCAGTGTGTGAGTGGTGAAGCAAGCGGGGAGAGCGACCGGTGTCAGATTTAGCATAGCAGTCATGCAAACTTCTCAGAGTTTTGGGCAGTGGTGGCCTAAAGGTTAGAGAAGCGAGCTTGTGACTGGGAGGTTGTTGGTTCAATCCCCAGACCGACAGGATAGAATCTGGGTGGGGAAAGTGAAAGAGCAGCGCTTGTCCCTCCCTTGCCTTGAGCAAGGCCCTTAACCAACCGCTCCAGTGGAGCTGCTCAGTGGCCAGCAGATCAGACTGTGGTTGTACTGGGCAGTTTCCATGTATGAACGTGGAACTGTGTGAATGTGATCACGGTGTTCCTGCAAAAGAGAGGCTGACTCTCAGTGAACCTTCCCTGAATAAATAAAGGTTAAATAAAAAATAAAAAGAGTGACTCCTGTGAACATCTATTTGAGGCAACCCGGGGAAGCATAATTTCCAGCTTTAGTGTTGGATTCTGAGGGCCCTATCTTGCACCCGGCGCAGCACGGCACAAAGCCCAACGCAATGCGCCCATCTGGTCTTACAGGGAGGTGTATTCAGGTGATTTCTTGGCTTATTGCTATCTTGAGGCAGTGGGAGGCGATCGCACCATTGACCAACAAAAACCTGGTCTAAAGTCAATAACGCAGCATTTCATTGTTATTTTAAGAGCACATTATTAAAATGTGTCTAGACTGGCATTTAAAGGGAATGGGAGATGACACTCTGATTGGTTTATCGCATGCTACGTCCAAACACACACCTATGATTAATTAAGCCACAAAGTACAACCCTTTTGAACCATGCCCCTGGCATAAGGACCCTTTTTTCAAACTTCAAACTAGCAAAAGTGCATTTGGACACGCCCTAAACGCACCTGCTCCATGCGCTTCACGCCGTGGCTTAGCTCATTAAAATAGGGCCCTGAGTGTCAGGCTAACATTGCCTTCTCCATGTATATACATTTCCACATGCAAATAAAACATGACTTAGCCTATATATTTTGTTACGTCTAGGCACTCATAGCACTTGGTTAAGGTTTGGGAAAGATTGTAGTCAAATATTGAAAAGTCAAATATTACCTGAAGATGCATCACACAACATGTTGACTTTATTAAGATATGACCAAAATCATTGTCTTTCCCAACCATTAACCAAAAATGCTTTTGTTGCCTTAACCCATTCACTGTGTCAAAGTCCTTCACTTTGAACATGCAATACAAAAACATAACGCTCCTACACGCTAACAAATGTTACCACTGGACATAATCCAGCCAGAAATGATGTTTCCCTTAAAACGTGTTTGGCTAAACACATATAGGTAAAGCTTCCCACTTACTAATCAGTTGCAATTTGTTTATTTTTAGTTTTATGAATCAGCGTTCAACACATCCTCAGGGTAAGTCACAGAAAGATGTGCCAAATTGATTGATAAAACACCGATTGCATTGGAGGTATGAGAGTTTTCCCTTCTTTACTTAAAAAGATCAAATAAAAATTGCACTGCACAAGGCCTGTGGTTAGTTGGTTGGAAAAAAAGTTACTTGCTCTAATTCTCTGTCCTTATCTATCGTGATTGTCCCATCACTGTCTCTCTCCTCTGATGTCCAACACCTCGGTCTCAGCTGCCATGAAATGAAATGGTGAAGCTTGCTGGAGCGGGTGGTGGTGTTGGGGGGATGTTGGTGGGGGGTGTTGGGATTATTAAAACACTGACGCACACACGTCAAACACTCAGACTGAGTCCACGCCCACACGTAGGCAGAGTAATCACTTCAGTAGCTCTTTAACCCACTCATCTGTGGTCTTACAGGGATCCAGATAATATAGCTAATCAAGGGTATAATCATATTAACACTTCGGTGATTCACAGGCACGCATGTACGCGCGCACACACACACACACACACACACACACACACACACACACACACACACACACACACACACACACACATACACACACACACACAATTGATTGTAGCTGGTCTGTTTTGTGTTTCGTCATACCCTTAATTGTGTATCTGTGTGTTTGCGCCTGCTGCTACTTTGAAAAATTAATGTTGTGATTCAGTGGCACATTCTATCCATAGACCCTGTATCTCTGCGCTGTTATCAACTCCCATATGATACTTTTTGTAGTTGCTCTACAAAGCATGTCATATTTTAGCATTTGTCATAGATATTCTTTGCTTTGTTATCTCACTTCTTGCTCTGTGGTCTGCCATTTGTTTCTCTTTGTGACACGGTGTGACTATGATGTTCCTGCTCTCAGTAGCAGATATGCGGCAAAGCTTTGCATTTCAAAACCTTTTGTGCTGCTCTCCAGTGAAACAAAAGAGAGTATATATCTCTATATCTTGGCCTACTTTTATCTTGCACAGCATGCGACCAAGCCTTTGTTCCACTGCCAAAGTAAGATGCATATCTTAATAGATTTTGCAATACATCACACTTTTCTGCTGCCTTGATATTGCACAGCATAAGATGGGACATTTGTCCTAAAGTTGTGAGTTAGACAACATATGGAAGTATCTAGATATATTCAAATTCATTCCTCCTTTTTACACATAGTTTATATTGCAATATCCAAACACTACAAGCACGTACATTATTAAGGACTAAGGAAAGAAATCTGCTTTTATCTAGAATTCATGGGCCAAGGTTTGATACCTGTAGGCAAATTATTGTCTCAGTTATTGGGTCAAGCAGAAAGAAAACATGAACAAAGTGAGTGTGTAATTGATCAGACAAAGCCTTCATCCCTTTGAAAAGAAAGCCATTTGATTTTTTTTGTCTAAAGAAAAAAGAATGGACTCTTCTTGAACCTTTTTTAAATCCTGTAACAGTTGAAACAGAGGACAAGAGTATTGCTTATGTGCACTTATGCACTGCAAGCGTTTGAAGTGTCTTCACACAGACATGTTTAATACCATTATTTCATATCCATGGCAATAAACAAAAAGGTTTATGAGTGTTGTTTTTGTGTGTGTGTGTGTGTGTGTGTGTGTGTGTGTGTGTGTGTATGGTGTGGTGTGGTGTAGTGTTTGGGTAAAGCAAGACAGTCAGGTGATGTAGGGGCGAGAGTTAAAATAACAAATACACATTCTCCCCTGGGGTTGGCTTGATCCAATCAGCCACCCTCTGCCATTCACACATACACACTCTCTCTTACGCCAGCTGTGGCTAATGATGCGGTGGCGGTGGTAGTATAGGCACCACATGTGGTCCCTTTGTCTGAGCCCAGCAGAGCACACATCAGTCTCACATGCTTCAATCTTCAGGCATCATCAAAGGCAGCATCTATTTTCAGTGCTTTGTCACACCAGAGCTCACAACTAATATTAATATAAGGTGGCAGTAATGGATGTATTAGCATTATTATATTTAACTGGAGCAAACATTATGTTGGAATGACATTTAGTGTAACAATCGCTAAGCTCGCTACACAAGCTAGAATGATTTATGAATTGATTACTTAAAAAAACAATTACATAAATACGTAATCCCTACGATGTAAGTCACTTTTGATCAAACACTGTTTTGTATGTCTTCTTCCTTTTTTGGAGTACTCTTACATTGATTGTTTAGATGACATACCACTCATCTCAGCTGTTCGTGATAAAGTTAAAATCCATGATAGGATGTGTCATTAAATAAAATGACTTTTGGTTTGATTCCATTAGCAAGTACAAGTTTAAGTGCTACTTTTCAACACAGGCACACACCCTGCTATGTATTGTGTGCTTGTTTTAGCACTGCATTAAAATAGCCAGAGTAAGCAATTTATAAAGAAGAAGGTCCCCTAGGTTAAATGGAAGTGGACTTCAAATTACTTTGCAATTACAAATTACAAAAAACTCTGACAGTGGTTTATGACAGTCTTGGAGGAATGAAGACACTAAGAAGCAAAGTAAATTGTTCAAGACATGAACAATGGAGTTTCAACAAGTACTAAGTGTAGAAAAGATTAGAATATATATTGTGATAAGACAATTGTAGTAGTTTAAATAGTATATTCTCACTATTATTATGAATGTTTAAAGAGTCCCCATTACTTAGTATTACAATGAAAAAGACACATTTACTTCAAGTCACTTTAGATGTTCGTTGTGTGTCTTTTTCTATGCGGTCCAAGTGTGTTCTAAGTGTCCATGCTGTGTTATGGAACCTTTTGAATCATGGCCACAGTCTTTTTCAAATTTTTCAGCAGCAATTTTCCAGGGAATCCAGGTGCATGACACAGACTTAACTGTGTGCTACAATAATGGCACTGCAGTCCCCAAATCAACCCATCAGAGAACTTTAGGAAATGTGGTATGTAGAAAAGGTTGTGGCTATTCCCAACTGGTACTGGCTATGTGAAGCTAATAAAGAGGAAGCAGAGTATATGATATAATCCATGTACACTAACCAACTTAACCAGCTTGCATTAGAAAAGTTAAATACAGTAAAGATACATTTCCAGTCCCTGTGGGCTCATAAAGTAGCTTAAAGTGAGATTTCCTATCCAGATTAACTTGTTTTATCTTTCAACCTTCAATATTCCATGTCCCCTGGGTTGTTGGTTTACTGCCAGCGTACAGATATTTCATAACAGGGCTTTGATCATCGAGAGGAAAATTCAGGTCAGGGGTGAGACAGTACGTTTTGAAAATTCATTTATGGCATTAGGAAAACATTTTCTGCCAGTAATAGTTGTTTCTATTTTAATGAAACAATGTCAAACCCATTAAATTATACAAATGTTATGTTGTGAAGACGCAATATTCCCACAATTCAAAAATCATCTCTTTAGATCATTGTCTCTCTGTTCTGTCATAGTTGTGTTTAAACTATTAGATAATAATATATTATTACAAGATAAATATTACTTGAGTAGTGTTGCTAAGCTGTATTCATCTTCACTTGGGCTGTCTGTATAAGGTTTATACGGTTATGTAGTCGGACTAGTGATGTTGGCTCTCTGAGAACATAATTCAACAAATGTATTGTATTTCAGTACAGTAAAGGTCCTTTTAAATATCCTGAGCATGATAAATCAGAATCCATATTACACACATTGTATTTGCTTTTGTTTGCGAGAGAGCACCTACACTTTTTTCCACTTGTACAGTTCAAGGATAAGCTCCTTGACTAAACGTTTGCGCTGTATATATATGTGTGTGTGTAGTGTTTTTGTTTGTTTGTCTTTGCTGATTTTTCCTCCATTATAACCTTTACATTGTAATAGAAACTGAAAGGTCACACAGCATCTCACCTAAGATTGAGAATTCAAGGCTACAGTGAGCCCCATGGCCAAAGAGCACTATTGAATCTCTAAAGATCAGAAAGAGAGACAGGTAGAATAACTGAGAGAGAGAAGAATGACAGCCGGGCCTGAGCGGGCAGTAAGCTGAACAATGACACTGAATTTCCTCTTTTCTGCATCTGAGATTTCCATTTCCTAATGCGAAGGGAGGAGGAAATTAAACAACATGAATTAAACAACATGAATTAAACAACGCGGCTTGGACATTTATGTGCTAGCCGTAAAACTTGGACAGGCTGAATTTATGAGGCTTTGGACCAGTAAATACAGCACTCAGGAAATGTGATTAGGCTCGTAAATAGGATAGTTTCCCGCTGTCCTACCCTTCACCCAAAGTACCTTGTGAAAGCATATGTTCGGGACATTTTCCTCCTTTTCTACACTGCCACTCATATTGTGGAGGGGCCCACTGTAGATGAGGGTCTTTTGCTATATACATAGACATAGACATCATCATTTTATTTATTGTTTCTGTTATTAGTATTTTTATATCCTACCCCACAAAGTATGTTTATTTGGTTGTGAATTCTATTTTTGATTTCTAAAACATATTCTACATGAGAATACATTTGGCAATAGGTTTTTGTATCTTCTCTCTTACTTACAGGATGAACCATGACAGATAACAAGATACTCTTGGTAGTCACCACAGAGCCTCTTCCCCTTCACATATGTATTTATTTACTTGGATTTGGAATGGTAGCATCTCCTCAAAGCTTATCTGTGTGGGACAATTGAAAAACAAGATTACACCAGCATCCTATTATAAGTCCTTCCATACCTTCTTTATTTGTCATCTGGAAAGGTTGAAAACAGATTATACTGGAACACCCAGACATGATTCTTTTATTTATTTATTTTTATTTTTTTTTTGCTCTAACAGATGGACAGTTTTAGACGAACATCACTTTCAAAACCCTTTTTTATTTATTTTTCTCAGGATGGATCACTTGTGAAAACAAGATTATAAGGTGATCTCATAATTTCCCTCAGCTGGCAAGATCTAACGTAGTTGCAAAAAGCAAAGAACTTCAGTTGAATGAAAATTGTTTTTCTGCTTTCACTTGTATTTGACTTCATGGCAGGAACACACCTTCCCACTATAAAAACAGATAAGACATAGTGTCATTACACAATAGCACAATTTACTTCTATCGTCTCTCGTAAGCTACATTTTTCTAAACTTTTCTCTTTGTGTATCAGAGGTGTAAGGAAACCTTTATACTCACCCCGTTTTCTCCTCTCTCTGTGTCTCCCAGGTGGAGTGGTTGAAGAACGAAGAGATAATTGACCCAGCAGAGGACAGAAACTTCTACATCACCATCGACCACAACCTGATCATCAAACAGGCGCGTCTGTCTGACACAGCCAACTACACATGTGTGGCTAAGAACATAGTGGCCAAAAGACGAAGCACTACAGCCACTGTTATTGTTTACGGTAAGACTGCATGCCTGTGTCTGTGTGGGTCTTTTTATGTGTGAACGAGAACAAAAATATTGTCACTAAAAGCTGTGATATTCTGTTTTCGTGAGTGTAGGTGACATTTTTTGTGTCTAATTTTAATTATTTTACTGATATGACACCTTTTTAAATGCTAGCTGCAGCTACCCAACAATGTGTCTGACCGGCCAAGCCAGCCCCCATCTGCCACATGAAATTAGCTCTACTGCAATGCCAACACGCTCTATTAGTGATTGGCCTGATATTCCCACATCACCCTTGACCTCACCTAATTTAAATCCACCAGTCACGCCTTCAGTTTTAAATTAGAAGACTTGGGCTTTCCAAATGTCTGCACTTTCAGCCAAGAGTCCCACCTTCAAATGAATTGTGCAGCATATGGCATAATAACAGCTGTGAAAAACAACAACAAAAACTTTGAATAGCTCAGTTCTGAATGGTGTTAGTTTGGACGGCAGGTGATGCTCTTCTCTTGCTGTTTTTGGTTTTGTTTTTTTACAAAAATCAAACAAAGAAAAAGCTTATTGAGAAGAAGAAAATGCATTATATGCCTTCTCTCTTTTTTCCATTTTACCAAATGCCAGCCTGACATGAGAGGATAGGAAACATTTTGAGGGAAAACAATGTATAGCAGAACACACACATACCACACAAAGTCCATTCTCTAGGAGGAGTGTTTCAATCAAAAATAACTGTGCATGTGTGCGTGTTCGACACAGACGGCGAGAGATGGAGTGGTTTGACACTGATGTATCCTTACAGAAATAGTTTGTTCAATCTGTGGTTCAATCTTCTTGGCACCACGAGAGCCCAACTGACACTGTTGACAAGGTGAAATAATAGCGGATAAAACAGAGAAACATGAAGGGGGAAAATGGAGTAGCTAGAGATGGATGGGAGGCAGGTGAGGAGAAAGGACAGGCAGAGGAGAGCAGAGTGGGACAAGGCAGGTGAGTGAAGAAGAAAAAAATAAATAGAAAAACCTAAGAATGTAGATGACAAAAGTGACTGTTCCTGATTTTACCGGTTACATACTCTCTGATGATTCATTTCTAATTGGCGGTTGGAAAAGGAGTGGGCACTGTCCACTGGCTACAACTGGGCTGAGACAGAGCTGTCGAGATGCAGCGAAGGAATTTCAACCCACCTCTCCGGATGTCAACTCTCTCTGGGTGTCCTTGTGACTCATTCTAACTTCATACCTGATTTCTCTCTTTCTGCTCATTTCTTGTCTACCCTTATATTTGTCTGCGCTGTGCTGCCATGAAAACAACAATAATACAGAATAATGAAGTCAAGTGTAAATGTGACAGGATGCAGGGACATCTTGTAGAGGTACAAAAAGATGCACAGAGAGCAACAGAAAGAGAAAAGATGAATCCAGACTATGGAAGCATGCATGGCTAATGAGGATTCAGAAAACTCAATCATTCATTCCCTGTGCTTTTTCCAACAAGGGTTTAAGGTTAAGCAATTTTCAAGAGTATGACCGTTTATGTGTGTTTTGCCATGTGTAGGTTATACAGCTGCATGTGTAGACATGTGTGTCTTCACATAGACATGTATAGTGTGTGTGTGTGTGTGTGTGTGTGTGTGTGTGTGTGTGTGTGTGTGTGTGTGTGTGTGTGTGTGTGTGTGTGTGTGTGTGTGTGTGTGTGTGTGTGTGTGTGTGTGTGTGTGTGTGTGTGTGTGTGTGTGTGTGTGTGTGTGTGTGTGTAAAAAAGCTTCCTGTCATCTGTAAAACACATACTCAATGAGTCAATCGAGACAAATAGTTCAATTAAATCAAACAACACATTAAATCACAGATTTCTCCACTGAGGATGGTATGCTGTGATACAATAGGATTTGAATGCACTCTGTGCCCATTTTATTGTTTTATTACAGAACTAGTTTGTTTAAACGTCACAAAACTTGAGGCTTTTGTGTTAGTATGTATGCTACAGTTTGTTTAATTCCATTCAAAATACTTTATTTGTTCCTCAAGGGGCAATTCATACAACAAATATTTATAAACGATGCATTCAAACCATAAAAAACAACGTGAAAATAAAGATATGACAAGAAAAAGTTGAAATGCACAGTGAATGGCAGCCACAGCTGACCAACAATATCCAACAATACGAAGGCACATTGTGTCAAAAAGTGTCAAAGTGCTATTGCGTTTATCAACAGTTTACCATACACAGTTTTTGTGCTGTGGCTGTAAGATTAATGCCCTCTGGAATAAAACCAAACTTCCTATTTGTTGACCTGCAGGAAATCTAAAACACATTCATGATAGCATTAGATTAAAGTAGTCATAGAGGACGTGTGTGGTCATTCATGAGTGTGCTGTGCAAGAGATCTTTTTGTTTAGCAACGCCTTGCAAATATTTTTGTTGTTTTGTTAAAATGGTTGATTAATGCATGTATGGATTACTGTATAAATGAAGTTACTGATTAAGTGGCTCTCTTGCCACAGTGAATGGTGGTTGGTCGACTTGGACGGAGTGGTCGGTGTGTAACAGTCGCTGTGGACGGGGCTTCCAGAAACGAACCCGCAGCTGCACTAACCCCGCCCCTCTGAATGGAGGACTGCCTTGTGATGGACAGGCCATACAGAAACTACCCTGTACCACACTGTGCACCGGTAAGTCTATTCTAGTCCAATTTTATTCAGATTGATTTAGTTTGTGCCATTTTGTTTTGGTAGACTCTACTGTATCCACGTCACTCTATCCATACTGTACTGTATCCTTTGCTTTGTTGTTCTTTTTTACTCTGTGGTCCCAAGTTTCTACCTGTTCTGTACTAAACTCGGCTTCTGCTGAATTCCACTTCTATTCTTTTTTGTACTTTTCTGCCCTATATATGCTACACTTTGGGGGGGCTGGGACATAATTGAGGACATTGTACATGAGACATTTCTCTTTTTCTCCCTTGTCTTTTTTGTATTTCTCATTCTCTTGGCTCCTTTTCTTATCCTTTCCCTCTAGTGGACGGTGTGTGGACAGAGTGGAGTAAGTGGTCGGCCTGTGGGACAGAGTGTACCCAGTGGAGGAGGAGGGAGTGCAACAACCCAGCACCTAAAAACGGAGGAAAGGACTGTGACGGGCTGGTACTCCAGTCTCAGAACTGTACCGACGGACTCTGTATGCAAAGTGAGTTGACGATAATGAATCTTCCAGAGCAGAAGCATTGATGTATCTCTTCTAAAAGTATTGAAGTTGTATCATATATCATACCTAACCATAAAAGATGAGTTTGCCAATTTGAACAAATTTGCAGCGTCTGCTTCAGATGTGAATTGACTTGAAGGGGAATTGACCCCGGATAAGGCAGGCCATTGGGGTGGTGATGCTTGGTGAGAAGAGGAGCGAGTGAAGCGTAACATGACAATTGAATGGGTTAATTTATAACCATATTGAGAAACCCATAACTAAATATAGTATGAATGAAATGAAACCTTAGAAGTGCTGTTGTAATGTTAGCAATGGATTTAGGTTAGCTGATAGCTGAAGTAGCTGGAATTTCTATACTGAAGATGTTAGAAAATCAGTCTTGAATAAAACATCAATCCAGTTATTGACAACCCAATTACATTTGAATTACAATTAGTGTCCAGCTAAACCAATTGAGTCAGTAGGCTTTGGCAGGCTTGTCAACATGGTCGTGCTGAGACATTGTACCTTGGAGACATGTCATTCATAATCATACTTCATCTTTCTTCTAGCTTGCGTTGCAGTAAAGTTTGGCAGTTTTCCTCTCATTGTTCCCATCCTTCTCATTTCTCGCCTCTTTCTTTACATTTTTCTTTTGACTGGTCCTCCTCTTCATCGGTCCTTTTATCTCACTTTCCAGTCCTCCAGCAACCACTGCTTCTCGTTGCATTAAGACTCCTATCTTCAATGCCATCTTTCTTGCCTCTTCCTCTCAGACCCTCTGGTTTTATGCATTTCTCCAGGAACCTACCCCCTTTGTTTATAGTGATTTGCTCTTGCTCTGCTTCACACATGCACTTTATTCTTCTGTGCACATTGTGGATGATGTATAGAAGAGTTTTTGACTCACCTTAGTTTTCCCATTTTATTTGTCCATTACTCAAGTCACAAACACCTGTTTTATAAGGAAAGTAATGATAGATAATGATGTGGAACAATCATACAAAAAAAACAATCATAAAAAAAAAAAAAAAACTGTAATGATTTCTGACAAGTAAAAAAGTTTCTGCATGGAAATCTCAACTGTGGGTTGAGTCATAACGGCACAAATATAGCAGCAGCAGTTTTTCCAAGATGGAGGCAATTATATTTGTTGACTTGTAGTTAATAGTGCTTGTTACTCCCTGTGCTCAGAGTAATTGGTAGACAAGCATTTGACATGAGATAGAGACCTGTCAAAGTGCAGAGAAGAGAGAAAATAACAGGAAAATAGTCCTTTTTGAAACAAGGCTTGACATTATGCCATCAATTCTCATTGGTCTTTCTTTTCACATAACATGGCAGCTGTAGTTAAAATTGACCTAGTCTATATCCTTCGCGTTCCACTTCCGGGATTGCTTCGGTGCTGCAGGAAATTCCACCGGATGCATGTATTTTCCGTTTCCTTCCGCTTTCTTTGTGTTGGAATTTTAAATTCGGTGAATTTATGAGGATTTTGGTTGACTGCTCCTCAGATCTCTGCATTGTAAATTGAGACAGCCAGCTAGCCTACCTGTCCAATCTGAGTTTTCTCTCACATGACTTTTGCAGCGGCTCTATGCGGAGTTTAGCACCACCCATGACGATTCTGATTGGTTTAAAGAAATGCCATTAAACCAAAGCACGTTTTCCTCCCATCTCCGAATGCTATGCAGACTAGCCAGACCCTCCTTCAGCGCACTTTGGAGGAGGGTCTGGCAAAGCGAGACTAAAATTGACTTGACTTGACAATCAAGAACAATACATCTTTCTGCTGCCTAAAACTTAGTATAGTTGTCTATGACCTCCCATTGGCTGAGGCACTCCCATAGTCTAATTGATAGATACTCGTGTCCAGCAGACATTTTATTTTACCTGATGGTGTCTTGAGATTAAAAATCAGTTTTTCAAGGAGTCTTGGCCAAAATGGCAAATACATTCAGCCAAACGGTGTGAATAGTTAGGTCTCTTTGATCCCACAACTTTTACCGAATTTGATAAAAGAGCTATGACCCTGACCTATGCAAAAATACTTAAAATTACATACATAGGTCTCTTTTAAGAGAATATGTATTATTGCTGCATAAAATCTACATAGTCTCTTATGTATTTTATGATCCCAGTTTTTTATGTGATAGTTATTGGTAATTTTATATGTACTTTAATTGTTCTATGATATATATTCTCGATCTTATAATACGTCGTTTTTGTTGTCTATCTTTAACTCAATTACATTGCTGCCTTTTTTAAGAGTTTTGCCACTCAATTAGGCATTTCTGGTCAACTAAAGGTTAAATAATTCACAAGCACGCAGTCAGAAATCTACTTTATCAGTGAGCACAAAGCCTTCAGCCTTCAGCCGTTGCTTTATGAAGGACTTCTTTCTGCAGCCCAAGGGGAGTGGATAGCAGTGATGATTTAATTTATGGTCTATGTCATGAGCAATGGAATAATATTATATAATCCCTCAAAAAGATTTTGCCCCTAGCCCCTTTTTTGACAGAAGTTACTGTATGTGCAGAGCCCTGCCCACTCCTTACGTACTGTATTATATACTGTCTATGCTCTATCAAAAGGATTCCCTGAGGCATGTGGGGCCACCGAATCTGGGATATAACCTAAAGAGGTATAGATTTAGGCTCATTTCCCCTGATTGATTTTCTGTCTTTAAAATGACTCCACAGACGTGGTTTTATGTCAGCACTTATGTTTCAGCTGTTTCCTGTACCATTTACAGGAATCCATGAACTGTGTGTGTGTGTGTGTGTGGTTATTTAGAGGGGATAGCTGTATGCACAGCATTTTATAGGTAGAGTATATTTGAAAGGCTTGAAGTGATTCATGGACCGTTCTTCCATTTGGTTTATGAATGATGGATCTTTTAAAATGTGATCTTTACACAGACAGAAAATGGTTCGTTGTTGGTATCCAATTGGCCAGTTACACTAATATGTTTAAGTTGGTTCACATTAGTAAAGCATACAAATGTTTATGCTGCACAACTCCAGATATAAACTGCAATTTCAGTTTCTGCATTGTTTATGTTGGATATGTGTTTTTGAACACCAGGTCTTTGGAAATCAATTTAATGGGGGAAAAAAAAGTACAGCAGTGTTTAGTTGCTGGTTTTAAAATTATTCCCTTTTACGGTGTCAGGGTTGTGAATTAACTGATAATGTCAATGGGGAGTTAATGTTTTAGATAGTGCTCTGTAATTGACTTTGTGCTCAAAAAGCACTTCACTCTACTCTCCCTCTTTTTCTCTTTCTCGTTCTCTCTCCACCAACACGTCCCGCCTCTCTATTCATCTCTTCCTACGTCTCTCGCTGCCCTTTTTCTAAAGTTGTCCTGTTAAATCCTGAGAGGTAGAAATCCATTTGACCTCACTTCTGCCCTGCGTGGAGTGCCTCCTCTCTTTTTGTGTTTATGTGTTTATCAGTGTGAGTCTGTATAAATGTGCGTGCGTCTTCTTGTGATAGAAGTTTGAGGCCTTTCTCATTTTTTTCTTTTCTTTTTGATTTGCTTGTGTTTTTTTTCTCTCCTGGCCTGTTGACATTTTTCTGACACATCGATCAGGATTCTTGGAACAGATTCAGTCAGAGCTCCACTGTGTCATCCTTGAGAGCATGACATTTCACTCACTTCCTACCCTCTGTGTGTGTGTGTGTGTGTGTGTGTGTGTGTGTGTGTGTGTGTGTGTGTGTGTGTGTGTGTGTGTGTGTGTGTGTGTGTGTGTGTGTGTGTGTGTGTGTGTGTGTGTGTGAAGCAAATACAATCTGCTGTGTAGTCTCTAAAACCACAAGTAATCACTAGAGATAGCTGTTATGTAACTTTAGTGCTGTGAAAGAACATTTAATCGTGTTTGTGTTGTATTATACAAAGCGATCAGCAGTGTCAGCAGGTCCTGCAGAGCATCAAAGGAGCCATCTCCTCATTGAAAGCTCTATTCATCCCACTTTTGTTTCTTCTCATTGTGGATTCTAATCGCTTCACTTTGTCATATTGTTTCCTGCACTGCTTGTTAGCCATTTTCTTAAATGTTTTGTCCTCATCTGTGCCATCTTTTCTTTTCATAATGCTTGTGTTAGCTTTTGCTAAATCAATTACGCTTCATTTTCCTGCCATCATGTTTTCCTATTTGTTTGAACAATTGTGTTATAATTGGAACATGATAAGTTTCTGTCATGGCATGTTGCTCCTACTGTCATCACTAATTCAGACATTGATAATGAAGGCATTTGTTAGATGCAGTCATGTAAATGCAGTCATTTGCAAAGTCATTTCATACAAGAATAAGAAATTTGATAAAACCATGCTGAAACATGGGAATTCATGCCAATAACCATCTTGAATTATATGGCTAACCAAATTGCAGTAACCTTAAAACTCCTGAGCAATGTAGCCGAGCCCCCCTGCATAGCTTAAAAGAAATGACACATCATGCTTGTCAACTGCACGCATGTATGTGTGCATGTATGTTTATAGTTTTCACATCACCCCGCTTAACCTCGTCAGTTTTACTTGCCCTTTGATGATGATCAGTGTATCTTGTACGTCCAGCTGGTCTGGCAAGAAGCTTTTAAGGGCACCATGTTGCTGTGTTTGCCTTTATCAATTATACACTAGCGCTTCAATTATACATCAGTGCATCAGCAGTTCATCTGTGTCATAGGCCTTCTGTCTGACTAAGTGGACCACTCAGTATGACACAGCAATAACCGTCTTACAGACACTAGGGTTTCTCAATTTATCCTTTTTATTTCTTTTTTTTTCCTATAAGAGGAATTAATAAGCTTTTTGTTTTGTTGTCAGACCTTTTGTCAGACAACTAAAGTTAATGTAGGAGAGCAGCAAAGTGAGAAAGACACAAAGAAAGAAACAAACGTTGACATTTGTTTTTTTTGTCCCATTTTATTTGACGTATTTGTTTGATTTTGATTGTTGTGTTCCTCTCCCTTCCTCCATCCATTCCACCATCCCCTTCTTTTCTCGTCCCAAGGTTCATTGTTTCAGATGTCCACTGAGCCCAAAGAAAAGAGTGATTTGGGAATCCCATGTAAGTTGATGTTTTATGTTTTATCATCATCCACTTTGTCTTACTCATCTTAGTGTTTCTTTCTTTGATTGAGCTTTGACCTTTGGCTCATACATTGGGTTTTATTGCTACATGTCATTTTGATACATGTGCAATCTTTGCTGTGACCATCAAACAAAAGTCTTCAAACAGTTGCTTCACTAGTGTTAAAACTCCACTCTGATCTCAGACAAAGGAAGTCATAGTAGATTAATCATTCACACCGCTGCTTGTACGATGGAAACATGAGTTTTTAAGGCCTATATACTCTTACTAAATGATTGAAGGTGGATCTTTCTTTAAATCTCTCTCTCTCTATCTCTCTCTCTCTCACTCTCTCTCTCTCTCTCTCTCTTTCTATATATATATATATATATATATATATATATATATATATATATTGTATTTTTACAATTATTTTACCATCCTCCACAATTTTAGGTTTTCCTCCTTCAAAATACAGTTTCAAACTCTAAAAATTATATATATAGTTTATATATAGTTAAACTTAAACTGCAGAAAACAGAAAGACAAGAATGGCAGTTGCAAAGACATGAGATCATACAAATATAAACTTTAACAACGTTTTATAACCTTTACAGGTTATGCCTTGGAGCATAATTAACTTTCTGTGATTCATTAAGTCATATTTTATTAATATTTTTCATGTACCTTTATATTTTACTTTACTAAAACACAATCAGTCTGTAGTGCAGGATCCCTGAGTTGTGTCTCGAAAGTGAATGCACCATAGCGGTGACAGATTCCCTTAATTAACTTAATTCTTTCTTTCTTCCTGTCTGATAGCCGTGAATCGATTCAGCACCAGTTCACTTGATTCACAATTTGTGTAGTTTGTTGCAGCTGTGGTCATTTTGGAGAGTAGCCAGCCAGCTTTGGATCATTGCCAAAGTAGGCAATTTGCCTTAGTTCTGAACACTTGCTTTGTGTTTACAAGCGTATTGTCTCACTGAGAACTTAATGGAGCACGGTTCAACCACAGACACTGATCTGAGTGAATCTTTGATTCGGTTTCACTGATTTGACCCATTGTCTTTGAAGTGTAATCCAAATGAATGATTGATTTGTTGAATTAGCCCATCAATATTATTTGTAGAAGACAAAAAAAAAATGGATCACCTGGCAAGTGGAATACTTCTTTGGGAAGTATGAAAGCTACTGAATGAGTATTACAACACAGGAGAGATCATAATAGGCTGTAAAACATATATTCAACTGTACTTGCTATCCTCCTTTCTTCCTATCTTGCTCTCTTCCTGTCTTTCTTTCAATCTCTTTCACTTTTACTGTTGTTTCCTTAAAGTGACAATGAGAAAGACAAATAATAATTGAGAGATACAAGAAGGAAAGGACCTTTGCCATTTATTATTATTGGGATTTTTTCTTCTCTCATTGTAGGAGCTCTCGTTTTATCTTCAAAGCAATCTATAAGCATCTCTTATGTGTTCTAATGACTTGTTTAGCTGAAGCAGTTTCATCATCCCAGTGTGTTCTGTGAGATGACTAGACCCAGACAGACAGAACCGGAGATGAGATATAGAGGCACTCATTGCTCATTTACCAGATTCTCACTCTGGTTTTAATATTCGAAAATACAGTCAGTAACATGAGCATTGGGATGTTGCATGAGTGTTTTTCAGACTCACTAAT
Organism: Perca fluviatilis; assembly: GCF_010015445.1. NCBI lineage: Eukaryota > Metazoa > Chordata > Actinopteri > Perciformes > Percidae > Perca > Perca fluviatilis. The sequence continues at coordinate 21,016,214 of NC_053117.1, forward strand.
CACAAAGCTGGAGTTTGACTACACATATAAATGTAATGTGTAATGTAGAACTCAAATGATACTTTCAGCCTACGCATGTCCACGTGGGGCAGCCCAAATGTGTGAACACGTCCACCAGCAGACACCCAATGTAGTATAAACAGAACAGAGGACAGCAGACACCCCTGCTGTCCATGTCCTGTCCATATCAGGGCCTTATGTCAGATTACAAATGCAGTACTGACCCTTTAAATATCTGGTTCGACATCCAATAGCTGTGTTGGCAAAATCTGATTCTGCATCCACACTTCTCAGTTAAACGGGCAATATAGAAGATTTCAACTGCTCCAAATAATAAACCATGGATGTACTGTATCTGCAGGGAGGTGATGTGGTATTTGGTCAATACCAGTGACTTGGTATATACATATAGGTGCTGAGATTTCTATTTCCAGAACATAGCTCCCTGCCCATATTCTCTTTTTGGAAATAGAACCACCATAGCAACAGGGATTATTAGACAATGCCCATTTTCTCCTGAGAGTTGGTTCTTGATTTCAAAACAAGTCAGACCTGATTGTGGTCATCACACAGTCTTAAACTCAACTTGACCACAACATGGTCTTTGTGGGTCATTCACTTATAGTAAATGTCACATTTAAAGTCATTATGGTCACATTGCAGTCACATGTAGATTGTGTCTTATGTATGAAGTCTGAAAACCTTCACCCACAAGCCCAAAAAGTGACAAAACAGCACTATAATTATCACTGCTGTTTTTTGCATTTGCACCCTAATTTGCTAGCTTACTTGTCTCTTTTTTTGAGGATGTAACATGGCTGTTTGTGTCATTCACAGACCAGCTTAGTTTAAGGCGATGAGAAAGGCAGGAGGTGGCTGAACTGTAGATCTGTGTGGAGGGAATCAGCTTCTGCCAGTAATTTGTCATTCATATTTGTGCCCAGCAGACACTGAAAGAGGTCATAATGTCCCTTTCAGTTGGATAAAACAAGTTTCATTTAAAGGCTTGTAACTAGCCCAATTATTAAATAGTTGCAATTGCACTGTATTACAGGGTTGTTATACAGTGCATGCGATCTAATGACTTTATATACATGTGCAGAGTTGTTTGTTGTCATATAAATCCACCCTCTGGCTTTAGTGACTCTAAAGTTACTCCATATTTTAATTCTTGGCACCAAGGTTTTTTTTGCCATCCCCATTACAGAAGATAAGGATAGACACATTCACAAATGACCGCTCGCTTTCTCTCTCTGACCATCTTGCTTCCTTTCATCTCTGCCAGTTACTGTACTTAGAGCGGATGACATGTGTGAGTGCAGTATGGGTGGCGTTTGCATGTTTGTGCCAAGCAAGATCAAAAAGGCAGTTGAATGAGTTTCAAGTGGTGATTGTCCACAGCTCTGCTTTGGAGGCAGATCAATGAGAAGATAGAGATGAGCTAAGCTGAGTTATCCTTGTTTTTCTCTTCTTTAAATCCTCTCTGTGGCAGATTGGACAGACTCCGAGAATGACAAAAAGCTCAACCAATCGATAGACACCTGGGGCTTCTGTTCTGATAGCCCATGTGTGTTATCAACTGTGTGTGAGAGAGAGAGAGAGTGTGTGTGTGTGTGTGTGTGTGTGTGTGTGTGTGTGTGTGTGTGTGTGTGTGTGTGTGTGTGTGTGTGTGTGTGTGTGTGTGTGTGTGTGTGTGTGTGTGTGTGTGTATAATTCTTGCAATTTCTGGAGCCCCAAACCTTTATTAGTCACACACTTAAGTACATAACTGTATGTGACCGAATTACAAGAATTTTTTTTTAGATAAATTTTTGCCTATGACAATGGCCATTATTTTGGGGCACAGTGAGTCACAGCATCAGTTAGTCCACACACAAACACAGACACACACACTAACACACATACACACACACACACACACACACACACACACACACACACACACCTCACTCACTCACCTCGACAGTACACACCAAACAAACTGTATGGTATGTGCACAGTGAACAAAACATTTTGGGTTCTGCAACTGAGGATTATTTGGCTTTGATCACACAAATAGGCACAAGACAAACACACTGTTCAGTCTTGCTCTAGTAAGGTAACACTGTCATGCAAAACTATGACAAATTCAATAACAAAATTCAGAAACACATTTACTACCCTCATTGAACCCCCACCTCACCATCAAATTCCCTAATGTAAAATACCAAGATTTCCTAAACCATCATGAATCAAAAATCTATTAACAAAATGGAAAATTTAGAATAAAGATTCTTTTTTTTTTACATGGGGACTGACTGTACTGTAATACAAGAGTGTCTCAGGTAGTAGTACATGCACACACAAGCATGCAAAGTCATGACACATACAGTACATACATGGAAGAAGTACAGTAAATGTATGGCAAATGACACTGAATGCAGATAACAAGTGAAAAAACTGTCAGCGATGTATCTCGCCTGAGCTGTTAGAAACTACAAACTATGACAGTTGTCTATGGGAGTATGGATGTTTTATAATAGGGTCATACTGTACATACTCATACAAACTGTTTCCATGTCAGCTGTCTGCAAAATTGTCAGCAACCTCTCCAAGTTTCTTTTTTCTGCATTTGCTAACACCTGTGTGTGTGTGTGTGTGTGTGTGTGTGTGTGTGTGTGTGTGTGTGTGTGTGTGTGTGTGTGTGTGTGTGTGTGTGTGTGTGTGTGTGTGTGTGTGTGTTGGGGATTTCTGCATGCACAGCATTTTATAGGTAGAGTATATTTGAAAGGCTTGAAGTGACTTGTGTGTGTGTTCTGACCTTTAAAACAGGACATTCTCACTCGTATAGAGAGCTGTCAGATATGTCTTGCTGGAACATCACAGATTTGCTTATTCAATTCCTCTCCTAATTTTTGAAAAGCACAGGAGACAGTTGACTTGTGGAGAAAAGTTAATATGGATCTGTGCATGTCAGTGCTCACATCAATGCCCATGAAAATGAACATAGGTGTGTACCTATTATTACTTAGTCAGACATCTGCTCTTTCCTCATTCTATCACTGCTGATTTTGTCACTCTGGCTTCGCAGAGCAGAGCCTCAGGCCATGCTTAGATACACACAGCAGTCCAAACACATTATTCATTCATCTGGGTTTGGTTGAAAGTGCACATCCACTTTCAGTCCCTTTTTCCGCCCCCATAGTGTCAGAAAAATACAGCTTGTTATTCAAGGCTGTCAGACAATAAAAGAACACCAGAATTAAAGAATTAACTTTTTTCAACCAAAGTAGCACTTTTGGTTTTCATGTAGAGGCTAAATGAATAGACACATACAGAGCACAGAGAGGACTTGAGTGATGGAGAAAGGCTGCTATACATTAGTGCCAATCTTCTGTTCTCACGCCCCCCCCCATGTCATTGAGCATTCAGAAAGAGAGAATAAAGGCATTTTTAAGATTTTGCTCAAATGCAAAGTCAATCCATCAATGAAATTGAATTGCATGTTAATGCGGCAAATAACTTTTAATGGTCTATTTAAAAAAATAGTTTTAGTGAATTTTGCATGATTCTGTGAATTCAGTGACTCAGAAGATATTTCTCTGTTTTATATATACATATATATATGTATATGTATATTTTGTTATTCCGTCCATTTCCTTGAAACCAATCGTTTTAGTATGGTTCGCAGTTGCATAAGCAATGATTTACCAATGCATGATTGGTTCAATAATGTGTACAACATTGTGGCTGTTCTTAACTCTTTGCAGTACATTCATTGTATGTTAGGATTTTAATAAAGGATAAATGACCATGTCAATACATGTTGTTGCTACTGCTCAAGCACCATTTGTCAATGAATTTGCTTAGTTGGCCACAGTCTAGATGATGTGTGTGATGATTGTGTGAAAGCGATAATAAAATGTAGGACAGAAAAACATTAGGAAAAAAAGTGAAAATCTAAAGAAAAAAGAAAATATTTGGTATCCTGCAGTTATATGTAGGTTACTCAAGCAGGTAGACGCTCTAATGGGGCGTGTTGTTTCATTCATCTACAAATCTAACAATTGTAAATAGAGAGACAGGGAGAGAGGTGTGAGTTATGGAGAGAGATGAAGGTCTGAGAGAAGTGGAATACAAACTGATAGACAGTGAAGTAAGGATTTTTAATCCTACTGGTATAAAACACGTTACACTTAGTGTACACACACACACACACACACACACACACACACACACACACACACACACATATCAAAAACACAGCAGGATAGCATATAGTGTACCAAGAAAATTTAGGAGTAATGTTTTTTATGGCTGATGGCACGCCACATATTCTGAAGTTACAGACCTTCAAGTTAAAGTAGAAACAAGATAAAGATTCCCTAAATAGATGAAATGATGGTGATCATAATTAAGATCAGGGAGTTGGTACTTAAGAGGATTATCCAATTCTGTTCCCCCTTGGCAAGTGCACGGACCTTGATAACAGGGCAACTTTGTGCAGCAGTGTTGTGGCATTTTTAAAGCAATCTGTTTAACATCAAAAAGTTGGTAACTGCATATGACAAAATCTATAGCGGTTCAACTTTGGAGATTTAAAGGTGGTGCTCTAAGTCTGAGTTACATGTGATGAACAAATATTTGGCAGCGATTTCACAAACCCCCATTGTAAATATTTGTGAAAGAGTGCAAACTCTTAAACACAGATCAGGGTTTGTAAATATGAATTATATAAATGTTTTATTTCCAGCACACTGCTGTGACACACTGTGCATGGCGTTTTAACACGTTCAAAGTTAATCTAAATTTCAACATTAGGCAGGTAAGCCAACTGTGTTGAAGGTTAGGACATTACAACAGCTAAGTTTAGGACTGAAACTAACAATTATTATTATTATTATTATTATTATTATTATTATTATTATTATTATTATTATTATTATTATTATTATTATTATTATTAATTCATGAGATATTCTCTCAATTGATTGGTCCTTTTGTCTATAAAACACCAGAAAAAAGTAAAAGATGGCCAACACAATTTCCCAGAGCAGAAATTGACGTATTCCCATGATGCAGTCCAACAAGCAAAGATATTCAGTTTATTATTGCATAAGACACAGAAAAGCAGGAAATCCCCACATTTCAATAGTTGGAACCAGCGAATATGTGGCTTTTTTACTTGGAAAAATAACAAAACTTCTCATCTAAATAGTTGCAGTTGCTGATTGATTTTTGACAATTGATTTACATTTAGTCAATTAATCGACTAATCCTTTCAGTTTACGTTAATTTCAGATGGTATTTTAGTTGTGGTTAAATAAGAAAATCATTACTTAAATATCAAGTTTTTCTCAAAGTAGAAAACATTAAAATGTGAACTTTTTTGGGTTGTTCTCCCTGACCACAACATTTGTGCTTTACAATATACACCATGTTAATACACAATACCACAATGTTATTAGCTGATTATGCATATATTTGCATTTTTAGACATGGGTTAAAATAGTGGTTATTTTACAAAATATCGTAAAACACTGGTATTTGGAAAACTTTGGGATCATGTTTCTATGTCTTGGGCAAAGTGCTCAAAGACATTTGGTTCATCACAGTCACAGACTTAATTATGAGGGACATGCTTTGCCCTCATGCACTCAGCTCCCCAGAGACACTAGAAGTGGTTCATAGCTCCCTCAAGTGGTAAATGAGTAACTAACACCATCAGGAGTGACCTCTCTTCTGCAAATGTGTGCATCATGCTTTGGCATATGTGAGCGTAAATGTTTGTGTGCCTCATCAAAGGATTCTTTCATGCATAATCAAGCTCATGTTTTCTGAACTTGTTCTGATGTACACCAGCAAATCCTTCAGCAAATGACTCAGGCTGTTATTAGCTAAAAGTCTGTTATCTGCCTCTCAACTTTAAGGGCAGATTAAAAGGAGAATTCCTATATTTTTCTGTCTTCTTCTTAATAGCTACAGACCAATCCCCTTCTACAGTCCTAGCTACAGAGGACATGATTATACAAGGAGTGCTTTATGCGTGAGGCTACTCAAAAGTTTCACGGACGCATTTTACATATGTAGAATTGTTTGTTTTGCTGCTTTGAAGTTCAAGTGCATTTCCACCCTCTCCTCTCCTCTCCTCTCCTCTCCTCTCCGGTATTTTGCCCTACTTGTTTTCTCTTCCCTGCTTCCTTATTCTCTTTTTATATGCTTCTTTTATTCTCTTTATTCAACTCCCATTCTCTTCCTATTCACTCCTCATTTCTATATTCTTCTCCACTTATTGGCTTTCCCACGTATTGCTTCCTCATCATTTCGTCCCCATGCTCTTAATTTGTCTCCTCTTTATCCTTTCCTCATTTACTCTCGCCTTCATTCTAAAGCTTGGCTCCTACCTTTTACCATTCATGTCACCCATCACTTAAAATGTTCTCAGTCTGCTTTAAAACATGGATCATGAATAACAATTCCACTGCTGTTCTCACTGAAACACCATTAAAGTCTCAGCTGGATTGAAAAAGGATGTTAGGACCCTTGTAAAATAATTAACAGCCGTATTAAGTTTTAAGAGTTGCTACCATTCTTTTTTTTATGAAAGGGGTTTCTGTCTCTCTCTACCTCTGTCTAGACAAATTATCATATTACACAAGCTGGGGGGGCTATTTGAAAATTTCATTTGAAATGGAACCTGTAGCGATTGTCCTTTTGAGTCTGATAGGTGGTCTGAGGTAAAAGTGAAATTGTCGAGAGTCATATCTAGTTAATTTGAAGCCTGCAACTCATTTCATCTTGTCTTATGAATATTACTTTATTCTCTGCCACCGCCCTGCTGTTCCACAAGAGTTATCATTGTTGTATCTGTTTATTTCTTTCTGATATACATTTCCTCTTAAGCTGATTTTTTTTTTTGCTTCGTGCTTAACAATATCTGTCTATAATTGTGTCTCTCTTCCTATTTGTGTTCCCTCTAGCTGCTCCAAGTACAGATGATGTGGCGCTATACGTGGGCATTGTCATTGCAGTGATTATGTGCCTGGTCATCTCTGTCATCGTGGCGCTTTTTGTCTACCGCAAGACACACCGTGACTTTGACTCGGACATCATTGACACCTCGGCACTTAACGGAGGCTTCCAGTCTGTTAATATCAAAACAGCCAGATCAGGTAAGAAATGACACTTGACCCAGGGTGGAAATAATACTAGAATATCCTGTAGAAGCACTGGTACTTGGTTTAAATAACATCAGGCTAAAAGGCAGTGTGTCACTGCCCTCTCTGGTCAAAGCTTTCAAGCCTGTTGCACCTAATCACACCAAACAGTGATGTCATGGTTTCCTGCGGGGGTGGGGGGGGGGGTGTTAAGTTACTTTTTAAATATTACATGTTAGATGAATTGTGTTGAAAACAGGTAAAACAAAAAGTTACAAACTGTGTGGCCGTTGAATGAAAGAAAATATGCTATTTTTGTTTGCTTCCATGGCCCAATGGAATCTCTCGAAACATAACCAAACCCACTACTTAATTTAGATTTTAGAATGAACTCAAAAAAGTACAAGTATTTAAAAAAAGCCACCCAATCACAATAAATGAAGTACAGTACATGTAGTGACTTTTTTTCACTTCTCCTTTTTAATATTGTGTTTTATCTTGGAATATGGCAGTGAGATAGGGAGTTTTGTCATTCAGGATGTCATATGCTTCAGTCTGAATAGTCACCTAGATGCTCCATGGAGGACATGCAGGAAGGCCAGAGCCCGGTCCGCTACCAAACAGAATCCCCAAGAATGATAGGGACCTTGACTCTTTCTGAAGAACACTCTGGCTGATCGGATACTTGCTGTTAAAGGGGAACTTGACAGCAAGTGTCTTCCTCTTTCTTAAACTATGTCAAAGTGAGGACTACAGATTTAAAAGTATTACATATTGCGCACAATGATAGACAGATAGACAGACAGAGAGACACACAGACAGACAGTTACAGACAGACAGTTACAGACAGACAGTTACAGACAGACAGACAGACATGTAGATACACAGATTGATAGGTGAATACCTATGGCCTCTATGGAAATAGCTGTACTTGCTCTGTCTTCTTTGAGGCTTTCATACTAGTGTCATTTTGTTTCTCTCCTCGGCCTCCGGTTGTCAATCTTTGCTGCTTTGGATTAATCTCTGTCTCTACCAGACACCACTCTCTTCCATCAAGGAGTCTCCTTCTGTCAATTGTCTTCTCTGTCTCACTGTTTCTTTCTCTCCCTTCCCACATTCAGGTCAATCACATTTCCTGTTTATCAGCATCCTCCTCTCTTCGTCTCTGTGTCTCTGTCTTTCCCTCAATGTGTCTCCGTCTCTCTCCCGTCACAGTGACTCCTACCGCAACAGACATCCTCCCTGTTTTTCTTCCTGTTAAAGTGGAGCCATCTTTCACTCTTCTCTGTCTGTGTTGTCATTTCTTGCTCTCCTTTAGGAAAGGGATAAGACAACAAGAAGCATTCAGCAACACATACTTGTACACCCGTGTGCATGCATTCGGTAGCTTACTGGAAATGGCAAGATTGGACAGGGAGTGGGGATGAATCAGGTATCAGTCCACTGGTGCCATGAACTTCTGACTTTTCCTACAAGAAGCTGTATTTGTCAAATAGATGACAAAACTCACTTGGCTTAAAATATCTAAAAAAGTCAACATCTTTTGCAAACATGCTCAGAAATGCATCCATGTAGGCAGTAGGTACATACGCAAACAGGCATGCCCATACATTTGAATTGTGTAAATTCAGATGGCTTAAAATAGTTAATGACAAAACAAGTGATCATACTGGCACTCATCACACTTAATAGAGTCTTTATTTGGTCAACAGGAAATGGCATTTTAGAAAGGGGTTATGTCTACAACAACAGATTTTATGTTAATCAAGTTGAGCGACATCTAACAAATCTGTGCATCTCTAAACACCTTAAACATGATACTTAAATAGTTTGATATATGTGGTTATGTGGTCAGTTGTGGGTGGATGATTAAAATTCAGATCATGGTATATCGTAAAAACAGGAAAGTGAGGTCAGAAAGGATACATCGCAAATTGGTAAACACAGAGTATGTGCATGTCCGTGTGTGTACAAGGGCAAATCTTCGCAAGGGACGATGATTGGGTGACTGAATGATGTCCCTGCAGCTCTCTCCTTTTATCTATCTATCTATCTATCTAGCTAGCTAGCTATCTATCTAGCTATCTATCTATCTATCTATATCTCTCTCTCTATCTGTCTATCTATCTATCTATCTATCTATCTATCTATCTATCTATCTATCTATCTATCTATCTATCTATCTATCTATCTCTCTATATATCTGTCTATCTGTCTATCTATTTATATATATCTATCTATCTATCTCTTTCGCTCTCTCTCTCTCTATCTATCTATCTATCTATCTCTATCTCTGGCTTTCCGTTAGTTAATTACATTTCAGCAAGGATGATTTGGCAGGAATACCCGCTGGCTTTAAGGGTAAACGCCTGGTGATAAAGAGAGGAAAAGAGTGATAGGTGACAGATGCGTGTGTGTGTGTGTGTGTGTGTGTGTGTGTGTGTGTGCGTGCGTGCACACATGCTGGTGGTGGTGGGGGGTGATAATCAGGGATTTTTAAATTAAAATAGATGGGCTTGTGGAGGTAGCGAGGATTTCAGGCTCTACGCCAAGAAAGACAATAGAGCGTGGTGCGAACAAATCTGGAATTGTAGGTTACAGGCCTTCCTGTCCTGTCCAAGTCCAATTAAATCTTGAATATTTGTTGGATTTCCTGATGGGAGAAAGCTCTTTATGTAGAAATGCACTTTGGTGTTTTCTGTCTTAGCTGAACAAAACTAGCTACAAGAGTGACTGCACTTGTTGTCTTATGGGGTCGCTTTGACCAAATTCACTTGATTCAAACGTAAAGTAAATCTTCAAGTAGGATTTACTGATGATTGCTGCAGCATCTTTCCAATTACCTAGAAGGAAGTGAGGCTTACATTCTGGCAGACGGAACAAACTGAAGTCAAGTCATTGTTATTAAAGCGTTACTAATAATTTCACTGCAAAAGGCATTTAGCTATTTAATAAAAAAATGTATGTGTTATTGAGAATTTCCTGCAAAAGAAAAATAACTCAATAAAACCCTCTACTGTATTTAAATTAGCAAGGTTGGGAGTCAAAAGAATGGAGTGATTGCTCAAGGTAGAACGCAGTAGTTGCATTTTTAAACTTAAATCAACACACTTTAAACAGTACTTGAATATTGCATCCACATAAATTAGCATACTGTACTGATTAGCAATCACCATGCTCCTGCAGTTGCCCCCTCGCTTACGCTCACCTTTCCATATTAAGCACAGAGGGGAGTCTCAAAAAGTCATATCCACCTATCCATCCCCACAGGCATAATGTTATTCCCATATACTGTATGTAATGTGTGTGTGTGTGTGTGTATGTATGTGTGTGTGTGTGTACAGTATAGTGTATGCGTTATTGGTATGCAGGACACATGTTTGCATGTGAGTGCTTTTGTAGTGTCTGTGTTTTACATTAAAGATGTGTTATTTATGACTGTGTGTGTGTGTGTGTGTGTGTGTGTGTGTGTGTGTGTGTGTGTGTGTGTGTGTGTGTGTGTGTGTGTGTGTGTGTGTGTGTGTGTGTGTGAGAGAGAGAGAGAGTGAGTGGGGCACTCAAGTGTTTGCTTGCAGTACATGAAAAGTGACAATACAAATTTTAGATAAAGCAGTGTACAGTAAAACATCAGGATACACAGACTGTAGTCCACTAAATAGCCTCAAATTGGGCAGTGGTGGCCTGAGGTTTAAGGAAGCAAGCTTGGGACCGGGAGGTCGCCAGTTCAATCCCCAGACCGTCAGGATAAAATCTGTGTGGGGAAAGTGAAAGAGCAGCTCTTGTCCCTCCCTCATTACCACCACTGAGGTGCAAAGGCCCTTAACCCCAACTGCTCCAGTGGAGCTGCTCCATGGCCAGCAGATCAGACTGTGGTTGTACTGGGCAGCTTCCAGGTATGAATGTGTAACTGTGTGAATGTGACAGGTCGTCGTTGCAAATGAGACATTGTTCTCAATCGACTTACCTGGATAAATAAAGGTTAAAAAAAAAAATCATAAGTTACATAGTCTTGCTACAAGCTTTTAATAATACAATCAAAAATGTAGATTTTGACCAGGTTTAGATTACTGATTTTGAGTTAGCTTGAATACTGCACATTTTGTATGTTGTCTTGCTTGTTCTATTCTAAATAAACTACATATATTTACATCATGATATATTCCGTGATATATGGATGTGGGTAGAAAAACTGCTTTTTAGAACATAGTACATACTGTAGAGCATAACAGAATGATTAATTAACTGAGCCCAGATCAGTCCTAACAATTCTCATTGTCAATTAACACTGTCATATTTTGTCGCAAATGTGCACAGCAGGTTTTGTGAATCAGATTTGAATCGTGACATAGTGAGCAAAATAGACAGTGATGTGATTAAAGTGTGACAGCTTCTTTGATTGTGTGGGTGAGGCAATGCTGTTCCTTTTATTATACCTTTTAAAAAGTCAATTTTGAAATCAGTGAGTTTGTTTTGATAATGTACAGATTTAAATATGATCGATTAACTCGTTATTTATTTTCTAAAATAAAGTCTGAGCATCTTCCTCAAAATCCACTCTCCAAACTCTTTCTCTCTCTCACTCTCTCTCTCTCTCTCAATTAATCATTCAATCAATCAACCAATGGGGCAAATATAAAAAAAAATGTTCTTGAGCAAATATGAAAACCATTATTATTATTAAGCAATATGAAACACATGAAATTAAATTATAATAGAAATGTAAAGACATAGTAGAATTTAACATTAGCTGTTATAAAAATACAGATATTTCAAGCACTATTACAAACATATAACTATAAACTAAACAAAGCATTTTTTTAGGGATGTCCCTTTTTTTTTTTTTTTTTTTTTTTTTTTTTTTTTTTTTTTTTCTCTCTCTCTCTCTCTCTCTCTCTCTCTCTCTGTGTGCAGCCACCATGACTAGTCCTTGATCCAGGTTTTGCCCCTGTGTACTGTAATGTATCATAGCAGACACTGATACCTTATCAGCAGCCTTGCCTGCTCTCGACTTACTCCCCTTATTCCTGCTCACTGTTCTACAAGTTGCCCACATCTGTCCAACATTATAGCCATGTGTTGCAGTCTATACTGTTGAGGATATAAAGTATCTAGCATTACTATTTATTTTCCTCTCTGTCTCAGACACTATTTTCTCTGACCCCCGTCAGCTGTTAGCTGACTATTCATTTTGTATTTTCTCTTATTAATCTTTTCTTCCCTCTCCTTCTCTTTCTCTCTCTTCCACTGAATCCCTCTAGCTGATCTGCTGACAGTTCCTCCTGATTTGACTAATGCAGCTGCCATGTATCGTGGTCCAGTGTACGCCCTCCACGATGTTTCAGATAAAATCCCGATGACCAACTCCCCTCTGCTGGACCCTCTTCCCAACTTGAAAATCAAAGTCTACAACTCTTCTGGTCTGGTCACGCCGCAGGACGACCTCGGAGGAGACTTCACATCCAAACTGTCTCCTAAGGTAATATAACAAATGTATCCCTCAATATAACGTCAGTACCTTTCATCCACTTTTATGATTTTGACTGTAAAATGTTCTGTATGAGCGCAGTAGAATTTTGAAATATTTCCTCCTGAAGTAATGTTACACTGCAGAAGCATATTGAGAAGTACTGAAACACGGCAGCTATTTATTCCCAGTCACATAAATACAAAAACAAACACCATTAGTATACATGCAGCTCAGTGCCCCAGTTTCCTCCCTCTGCTCTGTCAACTACATGGCATGCATACCAGAGTCAGTTGTCACAAATACAGATGAAACGGCTCCCTTTCATCATTGAAACTGTCTTGAGGCAGTACGAGAGCTGAACTCTTTAAGCTCTATATGCCAGTGGCACTTTTTTGATGATCTCTGTGTTTTTAATTGTGGACTTTTGGACCTCCTGACTGAACTTCCGTTTTTTTTCTGTTGCTTTCATCTGATGTCTGTCTTTAACACATTGAAGCAAGATCTTGTCAGCTTTGTGTGATGTAGTGGAGTAAACTACTGAATGTTAAGTCCTTATTTTACATCTCACAGTGGACATTTTGAAAGGGAAATGCAAAGCAGGTCATATTTTACAACTCACCCTCAGGTGGTTTCATAGGTCTATTGTAAATCTGCCCTCTTCTCACAGCCTGCTGTCTCAGCCCAGTGGCAGCGCTTTCAGGCAAATGCAGATCGCCCCTGTAGGATTTTACTTAATGGTTACCAAGAAAACATGAGGAAGAAAATGAAACCATCATGATGAATGCAGTAAATGTTTAGTGAAAAATGACCTATACAACCAAAGGTTGGCCTTGCACAGCGACAACTTCACTGGGCCTTTTGGACTTTTGGTTTTTATTAGAGTACATCTTCTTTCTTAATGAATAAGGGTACACACTGAAATATACACTGTATAAGTATAATCAATGCCTGCCCACATTATAGCTCTAACTCAGCCCAATAAATGTACTGTAACAAAACATTGACGACATTCTCAAAACTAAAACTTTACAGTCTCAAGGATTTCATCCATTCAGATTCTTCTCATTTCATAGAGGTTCAATAGCATTAATGTACAGAAAGTGTGATTTCTAAGGTGAATGCCTCTCTGCTGCTTGATAACTGTATTGCAGAGCCAAATTGCCATTTAATACCTTCAGACTTCCAGTTCATCCTGCTCTGCTGAACAGCTTTATACCTAATACTGTCTGGTACAGCATGTGCTATGTTATGCCCTGTCATTCTTGGTATTATCACTCTGTTGTCTTTTGATTTCTAGGTAACTCAGTCTCTGTTGGATAACAGCGACACCATGAACCTTCGCAACCAGAGCTTGGCTCGAACACGAGACCCTTCATGTACCGCTCACGGATCCTTTAACAACCAAGGAGGACACCTCATCGTACCCAACTCTGGTAAACTGTCTACACACACGCACACACACTAATCATAAAATCTAGTTACTGTCTAATGACGATGCAGTGTAGCCTGACAAGCCAGACCCACATCAAGATGTTGGGTCTGGGAACTCACCATTGGCAGGGCTCACTCCGAGGGGTGGGATAAACGGTTGCCTTTCAAATTCCCTCTGCACGCAATAAGATAGCACTCCAACTAGGCAGAGCAATGAAGAAGGTATCCGGTCGGCAAAACTCCGAACACATCTTCCTTTTTTAAGAATGACTTCAGTGCCATTCTTTGTTCTTTTCTCAAAGAAAAGTTTAACTCCAAGTCTCCAGAGTCGCGGCCAAAGCCGATTCGAAAGACCGCTGTTCGCCAGCAGCAGCAGCCATCGTGTTTGTTTTCAAGTAACAGGAGAATTGACGCGGAACCGTCATAACTGCCATCATTATGTTAAGCCCGCCCATCGACTCTATACATGATGTGATTGGCCCTGCTGGAGTTTGGCTTTTCCAGCTCACAAGCCAACGGAGAGTTGCTAGACCCCCTAGCTGCAAATTACATTTGCTGCCGATAGGGTGTGTCTAGATTTCTAGGCTAGATGCAGTGACCATCAGGGATTTTTTTTACTGTGTGTACAGCAAGGGGAATTTTAGATTGTATACAAGGTCAATGGAAAGATGCAAGAGGGCACACATTTGATTTTTTTATGATAACATGAAGAAATAATAATACATTACATTGCATTAACTGCTATAAATGGTAACAATGTCATCAAATGCCGTACTGATTAAAAATGAAGTGTCAAATATTTGAACAAGATCAAATATATTTCCTTTACTAAAAGCCGACCACATAAAGTAGTACAGATAATACTGCACAGTCAACATAATACAAAAAACAGCCTTGAAAGGTTCTCCAGCTACCTAGTTTTATTAAAAGAGAAAACTTTGAGTATACTTATTTTAGGATTTAAAAGCAATGGGCAGATAGAAATAATGAATAATGTAACCTGCTGATAGGAAGCAGCTCTCAGAAGATATAAAACATTGCAGCACAATTCACTTGATGATATATTAAGAGAAAGTTTTACACTGGTTGCCTTTTAAAAATTATTATTCAATAATTAATCATAATGATAAAGTGAGAATGGGTTGCACATTCAATAATTCAGTGCATGTTTAAATTAATAAATCCAGTGATGAAACTCATTATTTCTGACTCCATCCATCCTGCTTCCCCTGTCCTCCCTCCTGCAGGTGTGAGTTTGTTGGTTCCAGCGGGTGCTGTTCCTCAGGGTAGGGTGTACGAGATGTATGTGACTGTGCACAGGAAGGACAGCTTGAGGTAGGTTTTGTCTCTCTCTTTCCCTTTGCTTTTCCTCTCTGTGTTTCTCTGTTGTTCCCTGTTGTCCCCATTTTTCTCTTCATCACTGCATGTCCCTCTATGTTCTTTTTGTTTCTTTCCTTTTCTTTGCCTACACTTTTACATCTCTCTCCTGGGCGCAGCTTCTCAGACCTGTTTGTATGGTTGCGTGGGGAGACTTTCACAGTGTGACATGAGCTTAGGATGCACAGCAGTGGATAGAATCAATCAGATCTATCATCTTTCTCTATGAAGGATACATTTGATATTAACCTCTTATCCTAATTGTAATCTAATATAATAAAACGCACTAAGATGTTAATGTTACTTAACACCTTCATCAGTCAAAATGTCTAAACATGCTTTGCTTTAATTTTGATATTTGCTCACCTCAGAGGAGGATGAGGGGTCTGTTGATACTCCACTCCCTGGTGTGACACTTTCTGAAACTGAGGGCCTTGTGTTTCACAATGTTAAGATCTGCTTCTACTACTATATCTGACATAACTATAATGTTGACATGATATGTATCTACCGATGAGCTACCGAGCTACCTATGACACTGATTAGCCTATTATTGCTAATTATAGACATTATAGCCTATTCATTTTAAATTAAATATATTTCAAATTAGGCTATTATAATGGTGTGTTGTATGCAAACATCATTGCTAGCGTAGTTTATCTATTTAGCCTTTACCTCAGATTACATGTATAACCAAATTATCAGTTTGAAAGTGTATGTTCTGCTCTTTCAATAGGTTGTCTCAGTCCGGTCACGAAGATATTCAAGCAGTTTAGCATGAAAAGAAGTCAGTTACCGATTGTTTCCCCCCATTGTGTCTTCTCTCCTTCTCCTGTCTTTCCTTTCTTTTTTGGTAGCATGATTTGGCTTTCTTTGAGAAAGACATTTCTACAGCAGAAGTTTGCGCTCCACCAGATGCTCAACTGAACTAACATAAACAAAATGCGTGCAGATGGACTAAACCATTTGGCGCATTAGCAAGGGGTGGGTGAGACCTTAGATAGTCTTTTTTTGTATACAAAATGTAGTCAGTCAATCAACCAAGTTATTCAGCCAATACACTAACTTTACATTTCATCTGACATGCATTATGAAATTTGATTAGGAAATGAAAATATCCAGGTAAAATAGAATATATTCCAGACTTTTCAAGGGCCCTCTCTCCCCTTGGGCCCTGGTTGTCAGTATTGGTTTTACCCCCAGTCCGACGCCCCTGAGTGCACCTATACTATGGTGATTCATTCAGTAGAGGTCAGTTAATACCACAGATTTCCTATGTTAGTGCCAGAATTAAAGTTAAGAAGATTATACGTTTTTCGTTTTACACATTAATTATTCCCTACTTAACATTATAATCTGTATAGTAATCCACAGAATTGACATAGTTAATCGATGTTTTCTCAATTTTAAAATCAGTGCTATTACCCAAATGTAGAGCTCACACTCATTATTTTAAAATGTGTGAAACTAATGTTTACTGCAGTGTGACAGTTTCTCACTTCATGCCATGTTATAGATCAAAAAACAAACTTTTGACATCATATGCAAAGAGATTGCTGTTTCCACAGTAACTAACAGATTAGTGGTTATTTTTGGGATTACTGTAATCCTGTTACATGTATTATAATCCTTTACTCACAAACCCTGTCCATGAGTGAGGTAATCTCTCTGTGGGACATGAGAGACAAGGGAGAACATGTCTATATTTTAGCTGTTGTGTAAAAATTTCATTGATGCAAATTGGGGAAATTATTAGCACCCGATTTGAAAGTGACCTGGCCCTATAAAATGCCTACAGTATAGCAAAACTCTAAAAACCTGCCTTCATGCATGCCACTACATGTGCATGCAAATGGAAAGGTATATTAAAAAATATATACATTTTCAGACTGTTAACATTTAATAGAGAAAAGAGAAAAAGATTATTTCATTAGACTGACTAAGTATGTATCCTGATTGTCTTCTTCTGTTTCACACAAACACAGATTAACTATTTATATCAATAGCAAGTGGTAAATTAGTTGGTTTTTTTAATTTGGTTTTTAGATATCCGTGTCTGAGATTTCCCAGTCCATCCCAATATAATGGAGGTGAATGAATTTTGTTTGTACCTTTAAAAATAAAAAAATAAAAAGCAACATCTCTCTTTTAAAAAGTAGTGTCCCGTTTATACTGGATGATAGTTCCAATCATAATGATTTTCTGAAGAACCATGTATTGTAACAACGACACTGTTTCTGGAAGTACATTGCTTTTCATTCTTTTTAATATAGTTATTTAATGCTGTTAGCACTACAAACTAAAAACCATTCACCTTCACTGTATTGGGGGTGGCGCTGCAAAATGTTCAGAAACCGCAATCTCAAAAACTGGGCAAATAAAACCAGTAGTATTATCTGCTTGGCTTAATACCACAAGGGGTAAGTCAGGAAATATGCTCTTTAATAATTTAGGTGAACCAACTCTTTAAAGACCTGAGATAAGGACACTTGTTAAAGTTTGGTTCATGTATTCTATCCCATGCCTCCATTTTAGCTTCTCCCCGATCAATAGCAGCCAATAAGAAGTAGGCCCCCTGCAGTGTGCTACAGTATTTCTAAGAGTCAAACCTCTCAGTCAATAGTTGGCTAGCAGAAATCACATAGCTACATTGACTTGCCTCAGCAACACAAGACATAATCATGTGGTTTAGGTCTAACACTGTTTTCCCACACAACACCCTATTTTCACTATTTTCTATTTGTATGATAAAAGATACATAACTTTATAAATTGATAATAATCTGTAAGTAATTAAGGGGTGACCCCCAAACCCTGCAATAGGTAAGTCGACGTTTGCTCTTACAGTTTGAGTCATGCTGTTTTTATCTGTGAGCTTCTTCTACTGATGTGAACCCATCATGAGTCAATAATGAGCTCCAACCGCCGAATCAATAATACTGCTAAGGATTAGTTCCCCCCTGACACAAGCTTGGCTGAAAAAAAAAAATCACTGTTAAAATTAAGATCCATCTCCTCTGTCCGCATGGGCTTCTTTCCCAGTCAATAAATATCTCCAGCAACATGAGGGAATAAAATGACTGGATGATGGATTACACAGCAGAACTATTGTTTAAATGGACATATTATGCTTTTCTGTATTTTCTCTCATATCTACAACGTTATAATGTATGTTCAGAAGCCTTTATCTGTGATTTTTGACAGTAGAAAGTCCTGCTATATACTCTGTTGTGGTAGCTCCAGCTTCAACCAGTGAAACAACAGTGGAGGCTGCGAAACGCAGATTCCAGGAAACACTCTGGCCAATCAGCGCAGACTGGGCTTTGTTGGGAGGGGGGCTTAAAGAGACAGGCGCTCCTACAGAGCATCTCATTCAGAGGTTGAATGCCGAATACAGGTGCAGCAGCCATGGACAATATGAGAAAACAATATTAAAGCATGTAAACATGTTCTAGTACAAACACAAAATACAAGTATTATCCTGAAAATGCTATATAACAGTTTCCCATTAAGAATGTGGGTTCCTCTTTCAATTTACTAATGGAAGAATACATACCATAATAGATAATAATAGAGTTCTGTAATCTGTTGCTGTGCAGAAAAGAGTTTCCTGTTGCTGTACTGTACTGTAACATACATTAGTTAGCAAGGGTTTGAATTTACTGTCAAAAGCAGCCCGTAAGCTGTTTGTGCTACTCTGCTCTGATCTGATTTATTCTCCGATATTCTCATCTACTCAAAGCAAGTCTGTCTTACTCTAACCTAACCGTCCACCTTCCGCCTTTGGTATGCCATCTGGGCTTTTTCATATATAAACATTAAAAAAAATTAAACAGACCAGGAGTAAAATCAATACAGCTTTCTGCAGTTGATGTTCAAACTAACTGGTAGCCAACAATGCAGCCCTTCTGTCAGTCTTTTCTAAAGAATCATCTCACCTGGGTGTCATCTGTCCTTTCTAGACCCCCGGTTGAGGACATCCAGACAGTGCTGAGTCCAGTGGTGAGCTGTGGACCTCCAGGAGCTCTGCTGACCAGACCAGTGATCCTCACCATCCACCACTGTGCTGACAACGTCCAAGAAGACTGGCTCATGCAGCTGAAGAACCAGCTGGCCATGGGAGAGTGGGAGGTGAGTGTTCAACACTGTGTCTTTTGTGTTTGTTGCTCTGTTCAGTGAGCTATAATGTGCAACTTTTGAATTCCACAGTTGTACCTCCAGAGAGAACAGCTGTCACTTTGTTGCCAACAAATTGTGCATCTAGATGTATCTATTTTAATTACTAACATGTACACATACAGCAGCTAAATATTCCAAACATAAAGACGTCTGTATTTACAATGCATATATGCATCCATATAATAAATGTATAATGCATTTACACAAAATAAACACATACCTGCACAGAGTCACAGACAAATCATTTATACATCACACAGCATATATACACACATTATCGTCTTCTTCCAGAAGAATAGCCTGCATTACACATACACACAGTAAGGGAGGGAGGGAGAGGAAAAGAAAGGAAAGAAGAGAAAATTCAGTAAACACAAAGTGCCTACAGGCTAGCAGACAAGCAGGGGGTTGAAGACTCCTATCAGAAGCAATTTGTTATGCTCCTGCCATACTCTTCTGTCATCTTTCTTCTTATGTTTCTATCCCTCCTTTTTTCTACCCTTCTCTCTCTCCCTCCTCCCGTGTTTCTCAGCATGAAGTCTCTACCTCAGCAATCTGTTTCTGTGTGTGCGTATGTATGCGTTTGTGTGTATCCTTGTGTGTGGGTGTGGGTGATAAGGCTGTCTTGCAGCATCACTGTGTCTACAAGGCCCCCGTATGCTGTCTTCTGTTGCTTATCACAGCTCAACACAATGTCTCTGCACAATTAGCCATGCATAAGATCCTGTGTGTGTGTGTGTGTGTGTGTATGTGTGTGAGTGAGAGAGAGAGAGAGAGACCCACGGGGGGTGGGGATGGGGTGCAGAGTGTGTAAAGACGAGAAAAGTGGAATTTCATCAGGAAGTCGATTTCTTTTTCTCTTATAGCAGTAGAACATCCATTTCCCATCAGAAAGTTTTCCCCAAAATAGGGAGAGGAAGATAATTGAATTCCCCTTACATCAGGGGGGAGCAGCCACGGTTGTGATTACCAGTAATAACAGATTCATACCATATTGCTTTCCTACCTCTTTGTATTGATTCAGCTTGCTCATCTGTAAGAACACAACTCCCCACGAACTGTGGTTCAAAACTCAATATTTTAAATCACACGTGCGTGTGGAACAGATCCATGCTGCAGCACGTTTGCATCCACAGATATGCGCACACAATTACTCACACAGTCACACACAAGTGCACAACTAGTTGACGATTTGGTACTTATATGAAAATAGCCTGTGCATCCTCACTCAACCCAAAGAGCCATATGGATTTACCACAACTCCGGCTGTAATAGCTGTAGAAATGATATGATCAGCAGCCAGCAGATAATCACAGTGGGATTGGACACAGTTCACTGACAGCAGCTCCAAACAAGTGTTATCATTCTCTTAATGGACACCTTGATTTACTTTTAGAAGTCATATTCTACAAACAGACATGCATCTACATTTCAATTCAGTGTCTCAACTCGAGTAACTGGTTTTCTAAGATAAATTACCAGAGGAGTCACACACTGTTTAATGCCTGTTTTATTAAAAAGATCCACAAGCCAAAAATGATTTAAACTCAGTATTTGCAGTTGGGCTTTCTTCTGCTTAACAATTATTTCTATATAGGGAACACAGCTCTACACACACAAGTACTGGCATTGCATTGAAAACTACCTTTACAGCAACAGAGGAATGCATCAGTTAAGCCCCTTTCCCACTGGCCAAAAATCCACTAACATCTGTTTTTTGTCTTTAATGGGAAAGGTTATAATCGGCATTCATTCCCAGGACAAATTACCCTGCAGTAGTCACAGATATTTATCGGCTCCAGCTACAATCGGCAGTGATGGAAATATGACACCCGGGTGGACATGCATAGTCTACATCGGTAGCTTCTGTCATCTCAGCTAGAAATTCCATCCGTCTCCACCCAAGCAGCTCTCGGACATTGTTTCAAATTAGTCAGCACCGAGTATGAAAAAGAGACTGAATAGGACTGCCCCCCTTGGTGCCATGTTTAAAAAAAAAGCCACATTAGTGCCCTCTTGCATGCCTCTATGGTAGATAAAACATAATAAAGTTCCCTCCAGGGTGTCTTTAAATGGAGAAAACATGATAAATTGCTCACTAGTGTTGCCTTTCAGTGGAGAAAATATAGGCTGCCCTACATGCTAGAAAACCTCCTGCATGCTGGTGCCCCACGGCATGCAGCTGGTGCCCATTTTCTTTTTTTCTGCCCCTGCCCCTAAGACAGCCTAAGTCCACCACTGGCCTGCTTATTCAGTGTTTGTTCGCATTAGTGGAAATGGCTCCAAATGCATGTCCATTTGTGTTATGTTAATAGACCGAGCGTGGCTTAATCCCTGTACATTTTTACACAATGCTCAGGCCTCACTAAAAGCAGTCTGCACAGACAAATAAAGGCTGTTCCCAAATAAAGGGGGGGAAAAACAAAATGACTTGTAATGTGGCTCACTTTGTAAATTTAGAATATTCTACATTTACATAGTTTCTCTATCAGCATAAAAACAAAGTCATGTCATGCTCATCACTATGCTGATGATAGTATGCTGTTTAACCAAAAATGCTGTTACAAAGTTTGGCAATTATGCCCCTGATTTAATGTGAAACAGATCAAGGAAATGTTGAGTTTGCTTTGACAGCAGCAAATCATCGCTGCACAAGCAATTAGATTAAAAGGCAGGCAGGCTACTTAGTAATATAAACTTGCAATACAGCAGTAATTGGAAATAGTCTTGTTTTTAAGGGTAGCCTGTGTTGAATAAAGCCCTAAATCTCCTCTCCTCTCCTCTTTAGTTGAGTAAAGGCTCACATGGTCAATTTACAATATTACAGTGTTAGCCACCCATCATAGATCCAGCATGACACTCTGAAAGTCTAAAAATGTGTGTGACTTTGTGTGTGTGTATGATTTCTACAGGATGTGGTTGTAGTTGGAGAGGAAAACTTCACCACCCCCTGCTACGTGCAGATGGACTCGGAGGCATGTCACATCCTAACAGAGACACTGGGGACTTACTGCCTGGTGGGCCAGTCAATCTGCAAGGCAGCCGCCAAGAGGCTTAAACTGGCTGTTTTTGGACCCGTCTCCTGCACAACTTTGGACTATCACATCAGGGTCTATTGTCTGGATGACACACAGGATGCACTCAAGGTAAAGTACTGAAACTAAATGAATCACACCCAATAATCGTTTTGTTCAGTGGCTTTTTAAGAGACTTAACTTAATATGTGCACACACATATGCATACTATGGACATATAATATACAGTATGTATCTACAGTGAGCACAATAGCCAAGTTTTGGTTATACTTTACTTGAAGGTATCTACATAAGAGTGACATGACACGAAAACACATGAAAGTGTCATAAACAAGTCATAAATGTTTATGACATAACGCTTCTTTTAGTAAGTGTCATTTGGTTTTTGTCATGACAAGTTATGTGTTCATGACAGTGTCATGTCACTCTTATGTAGATACCTTCAAGTAAAGTATTACCCAAGTTTTTCCAATGTCTTGAATAAAAACGATGGAAAGAAAGATTTGTATGATATTTTAGACCAAGTGCTTTGTTGTGTTCTTTACTCCTGTGAGGGATTTTGTTCTCTCTTGGACCACCCATGCCTAAACTGGAACCTTGTGATTTGCATTCGAAATACGATATATTACAGCTTGAATAGAAGTGATTATCTAGAGTCATAAACAGAAGTTTTCTCACCTCTAGTCTTCTGGAAGTGAGCTGAGAAGTGGTAAACAAAACAGGGTCAGGCAATGTCAGAGTAGCAACGCTTTAGAATTTAAACAAATTCAAAGCACTAGGGAGACCATCTGATACAGGAGATTAACATTGGTAATTTATGCACGCAATGATAAGTCAAGTGTCAGTGTGGCACACAGCCATGCACATGCATACAGAAACACAAACATCACAATGCATTTTTACCATTTCAAGCAAGCAAGAAAACAAAGTTCAGAGGTGGACTTTTTAATGAAGGAGACTTTGTGAAGTATCATTGATCAGTTTGCTTTTTAAAAGTGGATGTCTCTGCTGTAAATCTACAGTAGAGCTCCTGCGTAGGAAGATGATGGGAAGGAGGAATTGATTATTTTGAAAAGGTTGTAGGCAGCATCAGAAGTCATACTGATAACATATTTTTCTATTTTGTTTTTGTGTGTTCATTTATGCATTTAGGTGTATGTGTGCAATTCATGAGCCTGTAAATATGTTGATGCTATCAGTATGTGTGTGTTTACCATCTTTTTTTTACAATGCATCTGTAGGGCACAGATACTTTCTAAGTACTTTCTTGGAGTGGGCTTACTTGATTTAAAGAAGTCAATTTGAAAAGGATGAGCTAAAATCCCCACAGGACTGTTTGCAATGTATTATTAAAACAGCTGCAGCACAGCAAAGTAAAACGTGCTGCTTCCTTTAGTCCACAAATTGAACAAAGACATCAAATTGGCAGTATCACATTTACATTAACTGATTTTTTTCCCCCTATTTTATAAAATCTAAGATACTAAATTAAAACAAAAAGCCACATTAACTGCAGTGCATCAGCTTTTAAATCTGTCCTGAGTGAGGTGGGAGAGTACACAAGGAGAAGTTGTGATTGTTCTCCTGTCATGCTAGCAGTAAGATAAGGGTGATGGAAAAGACAAAAATGGGCTGCAAAATCTTGAATAATCAGTAAATCATTACTTCTCTAGCTATTTTCAAGAGTAATATGATGCATTGAGGTTGTCTTCTAAAGTCAATAGAAGTAATTGAGTTTTACTGTCTTACATTAAAGATATGCTTCATTTCCCACATCTCAAAACAGCAGTACTTTGACTGGTGGTGCATTATTGAGCATCTTAATGTGTCTTTTCAGTTGAGTGCTGTTAGCAGAGCTAAGCTTTGCTTAAATCCAGGGAATTCAACTACTGAGCTGTTATGATATCTTAATGAAAACTTGCATGTGTTTCAAGTGTTTCCTGGTGCTGTGTCTGCAGTTATTATGCAATAAACATTTAAAGGCTTTCTAAAATGTCTAATACTGTATGAAAACATAAATGGCTCAGTGTAGGAATGAGCAATATATCGATATTATATCGACATTGTGATATGAGACTAGAAATCGTCTTAAATTTTGGATATCGTAATATGACAAGTGTTGTGTTTTCCTGGTTTTGAAGGCTACATTACAGTAAAATTATGTCATTTTCTAAACTTCTCAGACTGTTACCCACTTTATTACTGTATATCCACATGATTATTTATCAAAAATCTCATTGTGTAAATATTTTTCCTAAAGCACCAATTGTCAACCCTACAATATCGCCACAATATTGATATCGAGGTATTTGGTCAAAAATATTGTGATATTTGATTTTCTCCATACCGCCCAGTACTTGTTCAGTGAGCAAGATAGCAGCAAAGTTAAGGAGGACATTTGAAGATATAATGGTCGTTTTTTGGTTGTTGTTGTTGTGGGGTTTTGTGTAGGAGGTTCTTCAGATGGAGACCCAGATGGGAGGGAAGCTTCTGGATGAGCCAAAGACCCTGAACTTTAAAGACAGCACACACAATCTGAGACTGTCAATCCACGATGTTCCACACACACACTGGAAGAGCAAACTCATCGCAAAGTATCAGGTGAGAGGGATATACACATACATATACACTTAAATACATTTTACAAGTTTCCCAATACAATATACACTATGTAGCAAATAATCTCCATACACACACACACACACACACACAGCAAATATCAGATTAAAGTACTACTTATATTTAGCCAAACAAGGATAAACTATGGTAAGCCTTTGTGTAAATGTACATTTTTGCCACACTAGCTGCATGGCTCAGTGTCGGTCCTCGCTTTGTTTGTTAAGCTTTGCACCAGAGTAAAATATCCTCACAGTTATTCACTTTGATGAATCCTCATTAATATAAAAAGATACTTAGAATTGTACCTGCCTGAAAATTTGCTTTACAAAAACCTGTATATTATTTGTGGTGTTTTCTAGGAGATCCCATTCTACCAGGTGTGGAGTGGCAGTCAGAGAACTCTTCACTGTACCTTTACCCTGGAGAGACTGAGCCCAGCCACCACAGATATCAGCTGCAAACTGTGTGTACGGCAGGTGGAAGGAGAAGGGCAGATCTTTCAGCTCAGCAACACATTGGAGGAGGTACGTTTTTAGAAATAAAACAAAACAGACCCGCTGTGTATTGGGTATCGGCTGTATGTATGAGAAAACTGCAGAAGACAACTTGACTCATACTGATGGAGGACACACTGAGGAATAAAGCAATACATACAAAAAAAAAATGAACACAGTCACACAGAGAAAGAGACACGTCTACATTCCTGCACTAAAGGTCCTAAAGTCACTAAGTTTTTGTCTGTCTGTCAGACAGTCAAGGCTCCTGCTATGGTTCTGTGACTCTGTTCAATCATTCATACTGGGGCTAGAGGTCACATAACATGGGTGGAATAACTCATCTTTGATTTTGCTAGTCCATGTAACCACAAAGTCACTGTGTGTGTGTGTGTGTGTGTGTGTGTGTGTGTGTGTGTGTGTGTGTGTGTGTTAGTCGAAGGTCAGACAGTTCTTTTGAAATGTCACTGCATTGAATTTTCCCACGGTGTTGATAGCGTTGCACTTTAGACTTTCTTAACCCTTGTTTAACCAGGTAAGTTGATTTTGACTGAATATAAAGGAACAGTTGAAGCAGCAGGGAGGGTTGCACGTACTTTGTACTTCTCCAGCCTTGGTCACTGAGCAAAATGAGAATGACAAGCAAAGTGAAAATGTATCTAGTGGAGATCTAGCTGTTTAATAGTTTCAAGGTATCTAACAAAGCTGATACATCTTGCTGTCTCATCCATCCTGGCGCCACTTTTATGTCATCCTGTCCAGGGCTATGCACCATAGTGTTTGTGTGTGTGTTTCTTTGTTCATTAAAGTGTATGTGTACAGTTCAAGAGCACCAATTGATTTTTAAAAGGTTAAAAAAAAAATAAACTTAGTGCTCTCAGGTGGGAAGATTATGTAATAGGGACACAAAAACATAAACTTTCTGAAACCTACTTTTTGGCATTTCTGTTCTGCAGTTTTATGTTATTTGTCAGTCAACAAACACACAGATATGTCTTTGATAAATGTGGCTATGTAACAAGTACACAGTAAAAATTAGGGCTTCTTTGGGCAATGACCGTTGTGTCACAACATAAAATATTTTGTTATGTGATCAGTTGTAATCCATTTTAAATAGGCCATACATGGTCTTGCACAGTAATTACTATGATCACATGGGATGTTTGGCAAGTATGGTAATTAGGACTGAATAGCTAAACCAATAACCAACAAAAGGTAAAGCAGGTTTAAAGCATTTATAAATTCAACACAAAAAGAGATGTCCCTTTGCATCAATCATTTAATCTCCAGCAGCAGTGAGCTTTCTGCTGTAAATTAGGGCTAAGGAGACGCAATAAATAGTAATCATTTACAGCAACAGTGGCAGTTGTTGTTTCCCTCTGCCAAGCCACGTTCATTAGGCTGCTGGCTCCTTTCAGCCCAGGAGTGGCAGATTAATGGGATGAAGGTTTTGAAAGCGACAGAGATCAACAGCGAGAGGAGAGAGTGCTTGGTAGCAGATCTTTATGTTTGGTACACTCTTGTATTAATTATTGCCCTGTTCTACTGTGTCTCTACTGCAGAAGTTATACTTTACACAACAGTATGCAGAAATGTAATTTAAAATTTCTTTTCTTTAACCAACAATTGACCAGTTTCTTTATGTCTTTCCAGGAGGTTCAGTGCATAGACACGTCCCTGATGGACCCTGCCAGTAATATCACAACCTTAGTGGGACCCAATGCCTTCCGCATTCCTTTATCCATCAGACAGAAGCTGTGTGGCAGTCTAGATGCACCACAGACCAGAGGCAATGACTGGAGGATGCTGGCCCACAAACTCAACCTTGACAGGTGACACACACACAGTTTATTCTTATTCTATTACTTATTTTATCTCCTTAGGACTTCAAGGTACATAGCACATAATAATACCAAAGAGGCACATTCACATCGACAAAAAATAACATCAATTGTATGTGACTGATTATCTTTTCTCATAAAAAACAAACAGTTAAAACATCTATACTCTAACCCAAAGTGCACAGTAAATTTACTCACTCAATTTCAATACATTTCATTATTTAGAATCTGCATTACTGTAGAGTTTGAGTAAACTCCCACGCACCTAGAAATTAAAGATGCAATCGGCCATATGCATCCTTAGTATCTCTATCCCCAGATGTGTGTCTCGATGAGTCAGTCTGGAGGTTCATTTACCAGCAGCTAGTCAGAGGATAATTGGGCACAAGTGCCCCTCATTGCCCCAACAGGCAGCCAGCTCATGATGTAGTCTGTTAATGGCCACCAAATATTCCCGATCAACGGGTGAAAAATGGAAAGCAAGCCAAATTGTTGTTTACTTCCACATTTCCGCTAAAAGCTGCTCTTCAAAAGGAGCATGATAACACAGAATTACCATCTTTTATCCTCTTTGCTTTTGTAACTTTTGTGTCATGTCTGTTTAAGTTCAAAGTATGACTCAGGCTTTGCCGTCACAGCTATCTCTCCTGACATAACTTTGTGTATATAAACAGTGAAACTTAAGCTGTACACACTTTCACACAGACAAACAAACACATCATTGTGAATATTTTGGTCTATTGTACTGAGACAACTGGTAAAGGAAATGATAGAAACTCTCACACACACACACACACACACACACACACACACACACACACACACACACACACACACACACACACACACACACACACACACACACATAAAAAGGAGCATCTCAGCCATTGAGTTCACTTAACAGCAGGATACCCCTTATCACATACTGCAGACAGATGGAGGCTGGGACAGAAAGTGAGAAGAAAGAGACAAAGTAATAAAGAAATTGATTAAAATAGCTTATTGGATGTTTTGAGAGAGAGAAAAAACGAGGACAAACTACAGGAGTAGAGACAGAGTATAGGAGTGACACATCTC
This sequence comes from Perca fluviatilis, assembly GCF_010015445.1. Taxonomy (NCBI): domain Eukaryota; kingdom Metazoa; phylum Chordata; class Actinopteri; order Perciformes; family Percidae; genus Perca; species Perca fluviatilis. The sequence continues at coordinate 21,044,869 of NC_053117.1, forward strand.
TGGTTGTGTTTAAAGAGAACCAGAGTGTGCCAACAGTACAATGGCAGGACTTACAGAGGAACAGAAAGTCTCATTTCTATCCCCATTGGACTGAAATCTGATGGCTTTTTCGCTTTAAAGCAGCATCGAGATCTTTGTCACAGATGTCTCAGTTCTCTGCAACCACTGTGTACTTGACTGTCGACAGCTTTAGTATTTACTGCTCCTATGAAAACTCTTCTCCCTGTGGACTCGTTGGCACTTTTTTGTGCTCTATCACAACTTAAAAATGCATGTATTGTTCTTATTTATTTAAAATGGTTTGAATTGAACATACATAATGGCAAATATACCTGCCACATTTAATTGAATTAAAAGTCCTCAGGTGCTTTCAGTATGTTTAAACAATTGTTTAGTGTATAACCCAGCAGAGTCCTCAAGAGAGCAGTCACATCAGATAAAAGTGTATTGCATTTAACTAAAGCAGTAATAATACAGAAACCTTTGCACTGTGATATGGGACATATTTTTGGTATGGGAAGATGTTAGCTTTTTGCAAACACACCTGTTACATATTAGGATGTGCATTATTATTATTAGTAGTATCAATTATTGATGTGATTATTCTCTCAGGAGTTAGAGATTTGGCTCTCATTGTGATTGGTTGTTGCACCCTGTTGTTGTTCAATTTTGTGAATTTGATGCCTGATGAGCTCCAGGACTAAAACATTAGGTGACACTTTATTTGAAGGTATCTACATAAGAGTGACATGACACTGTCATGAACACATGACACAGTCATGACACATGAACCCTAACTCTAACCATAACTTGTCCTGACAAGAACCGAATGACACTTACTAAAAGAAGCGTTATGTCATAAACGTTTATGACTTGTTTATAATGTTGATGACACGTTCATGACAGTGTCATGTCACTCTTATGTAGATACCTTCAAGTAAAGTGTAACCAAACATTATATCTCTAAGAAACTAAGCGCTGACAACGTGAGAGAATTATTCCTTTTCTGTCATATCATTTTTACCATATCTTTTGTCCCTCTGCTCTCCTTGATCTCTTCAGGTATCTGAACTACTTTGCCACCAAGTCTAGTCCGACAGGTGTGATCCTGGATCTCTGGGAGGCCCAGCACTTCCCCGATGGAGACCTAAATGAACTGGCCGCTGTGCTGGAAGAGATGGGTCGCCATGACGGTAACTTTGCCTCCATGACAACGGAACACTGACGAAGCAGTGTGGTTACCGTGACAGAACTCTGGAGACGATTACACTCAAATTTATTCTCGAAGGTGGATGCTGCGGCAAGGGCAATGAACAAATCAGATGTGAGCAAAAGAAAAGTTGTCGCCATGGTGATTGAGCACCGGTTAAATACCATGGCACTCATTCCGATATGGTAACAGACAAGAAATGCTCAAGCTAGTGCTGGAAACTATGTGTATCTTTGTGTGTTTATTTGAGCAGTGTTGCAGTGTTGTGTGTGACTGAAGGAGACATAACCCAACCTACGACACAAACACAGTCCGTCAGGAACAAATAAAACATACACACGCATAAAAAAAAAGACCTTGTCTGGTGCAACACTAGGTGTTCTCTTGCTGTTACTTTATACTGAACAAAGAGAAGCAGAGAAAAGAGGCAACAGAGGTACTGACCTTGAAAACCTCTATAAGAATGGAACAGAATCATAAAGGGAGAAAAGCTAAACTAATTACAAACGAGTGGGTGAAGGTAGAGTGAGGAAAAAGAGGGAGTGAGTCAGACACTGACTCTTTAGTAAGACAAGAGTAAACACAGAGAGAGGCTGAGCTGATTACAAAAGGGAGGGAGGACGTAAACATAAAATGATGGAAGAAGCCGCAGGTGATCATCTGTACGAACAGGATGGAAAACAGATAATGAGAGAGCGGAGATAAAGAAGTGATTCCTCACTTCTCTTGCAAGCCTTGGCTGTACGTGATTTGCCAGTACAGTTTGTTGTCTTTATATATCGTTTCCTAGGGAACGCTCTATGTATTCTGCTGTCCATATGTGTGGATCATTTCCCGCAAACAGAATTTGCTACACAGTGTGACTGTCAATCAAAGGGTCCTGACCAGAAACAAGCCCAACACTACAGGTTTCCCCTTTATGGCTGACATCATAAGTAATGTTTAAATTTTTGTTATATTGGAGTTTGTGACTTTCCTCCAAAATGCATGAAGATATTAAATCATGCAGGTCACAGGAAGTTTAGAAGTACCAAGTCAAAGGAAACTGTACTTCCTGTCCAGTTGCATTACATCTGTGCCTCTGATTTTCTTGAAAAAGGCTATCCAAAGATGATTACACTCCTGATGGATGAAAGTAAAAACTTATTTTTATTATTTTAGCAGTGTGTGGTTGTGACAAACCTTTCTGTTTTGAGGTAAGATGGCACTTATTATAAACGGATAAACAGGGCAAAGATGCAAACTGTCAGCTATTCATTCTCATACACAGAATATTTTATAATATAAAATGTTTGTTTTGATAGCTTCATAATTTACTCATTTTAAAACTGCATATATATTTCTTCAGGAAATAAATAAAAACATCAAAAACATTTCTGTAACTGTTGGTTTCACCACGAGCATCAAAGCAAGGATGATCTTCAAGCTACAAATCCCTTAACTAAAATCAAGTGTTAACGTATTTTCTGCAGTGCTGCTACTTCATTCCACCCCAAAGAGCAGTTGTTTGGAAGCTGTAGTGCAGATAGATACTAGACGCAGGGTGGGGAATTCCAGCCTTGGCTAGCACATTTGGTTAACCACACCTCAATTCCAGGAGTCTCTCTGATGGACTGTTGGGGCTTGTTTCTGGACAGGGTCCAACTCAGAGAAAACCGAGAAGAAGCAAAAAATGATGAACTGAAAGTGAAAACATAAGTGTTTTTAAATACAGTAATCTACAAACTACCACACTATTATGTGTTACATCATGTGTATACAGCTAATATCATTCATCACCGCTAAATGTACACAATATACTGATTTTATCAATCATATTTTAATTTACTAAAATATATATACTGTAGCCTATATATATATATATATATATAAATATATATATTTCTGTCATATTTTTGGTGTCTGATCATCACAGAATGAGAGTTCTGTTGTCTGCTGTCAGGCCACATTTCATTTGTGATCCCCACCATGACTTGGTCATGGTCACTAGCACCATCCAGTGGCTTTTGAGGAATAACAGCATTTACATTTTTTGATTGTCTGTAACTTGTAAATACATTATTATGTTCATTCTAATGACCTTTTTATTATCATAATGTTTCTGTTCTGTGTTCATTATTGTGTTATTTACATTAACATTGTTTACCATTTTAAAGTTTTTACAAGTGTGAACTGTATGGGGGATAAAATCTGTAACATATCAGTTAGTTGCCCTAAAACAATGCTCTGTCAGCAACTAACATTCCAACTCATGGTGTATTTGTTGAAAAAGTTGCAATTTAGAGCTAAAAATCTAAATACCAACTTAATAGGCCTACTGTATGTAAAATGAAGTGTAATATATTTGTTTTTTAGAACAACATTGTTAAGCAGGGCTGATTTTTAAATGAATGCATAGACTTGGGTGAACAGTGTCTGGCGAAAAGGTGAAACTCCAGCAAGCCAGCTTTGAGGGAAGAAAAACAGCCTTATTTTTAGTGGCTTTTAAATAGCTGTCAGATGCCACTGGGGACATAAACTCTATTCACCATGTAAAGACAACACAGTTCAAAGGGAATACATGTAAAATGCTCAAAAACTGGAGTCAAGCTTTTTCCGCTCTGAACTATGGAGAGACGCCATATGAAACCGAACATCAGGTATGTAGAGGAGATACTGAGGAGGGTATTGTGAAGAACACCAAGTAGGCAGGCTTAGTTAACACCAATACAAAAGGTTAGATCTTTACCTCCTCATGACAGATTTCATCTTGCATCAGTCCACACAGGAGGAAACCTTGAGACATTGATTTTACATATGGATTTTTTCAGAAATATGCAAGCTAAAAGTCTGGTCTTTTGTATTGGTGTAAAACCAGATGTAGAAGACAAAGGCCTCAAAATGATGATCTTTTAATTTTGGACAGCCTTATTAACCAAATTAGTAAAGGTGTATGGTTAAATGATGGAGAGGATGTTTTGTATGTTTTCAAATGTAACTGCTGATGTCAGATGTGAGGAAATCAAAGGGAAGAGGTTTTGAGGATAAAAGCCTAAAACGTCAATTAAGTATGTTTCAGAACGAAACATGAACCCAAATGTCATGAAAATGTCTCTTTCATACAATGTAATGTGCTCATCAACATCTCTTATTAACTCAAATGCAGAATACAAGCTCAAATTGTATCTGTTAAGAAATGTTAGTTACCAGTTGGGTAACTTTACCCAAAATTTTATCCTTGCCATGTTCTGAGTCTACAGTTTACCAGCAGGATAGACTCTCATATGAGGAGAACAAACATAGGCCACCAGAAGGTGATCCTTCGTGATGTAAAACTGAAGAAAGTAGTGTTAAGATATCAAAGTATGTAAAAAATATTTTGTATCAACGTGTACAGTTGTGTACTGTCAGCTATATTTGGCAAATTTGAGAAAATAAAAAAGAGCAGTACAGTTAGATACTAGTTTGTATGTTTAAAGTTTTTATTTAAGTTTCTTTCCTGTTTTGTGAAAGCAGTGTCTACTATGCAAACTTGGCATTGGTTATCATGATATAAGTCTATAACTAGAGCTGTGCTTGTAAGTGCATTTTAATTTTAATATCAGGAGTGATTTGATTTGATTAGTGCAGGGTAGTGTTGGTCCATATTTGCTAATTCTGGCACGCTTTATGAATCTTGCTCAATCTTGCTGAATGCTCGCCTCTCTATCTCCTCTAATTGTTTTCTGTACAAAGTGTAAGAAAGAATTTTTAAGACAATTAATAAATTATATTTATAAGCAATGCTGAAAATGTGTAGTGTGTATGGTGACTTATTTCTGCAGAACTTTTTCAGGAAATGGTTGAAGAATTAAATTTTTCTCATACTGTTAGTGTGTACTGTGAGGTCCAAAATACAAATTGTAGACCATGAATATAGGCTATTTATTTTATCTTTATATTTGATTTGATAAAAGTAGCTTACTCTCCAATATTAAAAAAGTATCAAATTGACCTCCCCCAATAATGTATTGATTCTGACAAATCAAAACATGACAAAACAGTCATAAAAAGGCATACAAAAGTCATAATGATTATGTCATAAAAAAGTCAGTAAGTCATAAAAAGTAATAAAAAAGTAATAGTATAGAATGAGTGAGTGTGTCATGAACAATGTCATAAAAGGTCATGGTATAGAATGACATACAAAATTATTAAGTCATTAGTATGTCATACACAATGTCATAAAAGGTCATGGTATAGAATGACATACAAAATGATTAAGTCATTAGTATGTCATACACAATGTCATGAGTCATAGTATAGTATGTCATAAAAGTCATAAACAAGTCATAGTATAGTATGTCATAAAAAAAACTCATAGTATAGTATGTCATAAAAAGTCATGGTATAGATCGTCATACAAAATGATAAGAAGTAATAGTATAGTATGTCATAAAAAGTCCTAGTATAGTATGTCATAAAAGTCATAAACAAGTCATAGTATAGTATGTCATAAAACATGACAAAAACTCATAGTATAGTATGTCATAAAAAGTCATGGTATAGTATGTCATACATAATGATAAAAAGTCATAGTACAGTATGTCAAAAAAGTCATTAAGGAGTCATACTATAGTGTGTCATAAAAGTCATCGTATAGTATGTCATGAAAATGTCAAAGTCATAGTATACTATGTCATAAAACATGACAAAAAAGTCATAGTATAGTATATCATAAAAGTCATAAACAAGTCATAGTATAGTATGTCATAAAACATGACAAAAACTCATAGTATAGTATGTCATAAAAAGTCATGGTATAGTATGTCATACATAATGATAAAAAGTCATAGTACAGTATGTCAAAAAAGTCATTAAGGAGTCATACTATAGTGTGTCATAAAAGTCATCGTATAGTATGTCATGAAAATGTCAAAGTCATAGTATACTATGTCATAAAACATGACAAAAAAGTCATAGTATAGTATATCATAAAAGTCATAAACAAGTCATAGTATAGTATGTCATAAAACATGACAAAAACTCATAGTATAGTATGTCATAAAAAGTCATGGTATAGTATGTCATACATAATGATAAAAAGTCATAGTACAGTATGTCAAAAAAGTCATTAAGGAGTCATACTATAGTGTGTCATAAAAGTCATGCGTATAGTATGTCATGAAAATGTCAAAGTCATAGTATACTATGTCATAAAACATGACAAAAAGTCATAGTATAGTATATCATAAAAGTCATAAACAAGTCATAGTATAGTATGTCATAAAACATGACAAAAACTCATAGTATAGTATGTCATTAAAAGTCATGGTATAGTATGTCATACATAATGAAAAAGTCATAGTACAGTATGTCCAAAAAAGTCATTAAGGAGTCATACTATAGTGTGTCATAAAAGTCATCGTATAGTATGTCATGAAAATGTCAAAGTCATAGTATACTATGTCATAAAACATGACAAAAAAGTCATAGTATAGTATATCATAAAAGTCATAAACAAGTCATAGTATAGTATGTCATAAAACATGACAAAAACTCATAGTATAGTATGTCATAAAAAGTCATGGTATAGTATGTCATACATAATGATAAAAAGTCATAGTACAGTATGTCAAAAAAGTCATTAAGGAGTCATACTATAGTGTGTCATAAAAGTCATCGTATAGTATGTCATGAAAATGTCAAAGTCATAGTATACTATGTCATAAAACATGACAAAAAAGTCATAGTATAGTATGTCATGAAACATGACAAAAAACTCATAGTAGGCTATAGTATGTCATAAAAAACGTCATAAAAAAGCCCTATTCGCACGGGATAAGTATTACCTGGTAACCTCCAGTCATTTGTAATAATTGCGGAGGTTGTCTGTGATCTTAATCCCGTGCGAATCGGTCATGTCTGTAATTTGTAAAGTAATAATTTTTACCATATTTATCATATGTCATATATCATATATATCTACCATATTTCGCCAAAAAAGGAGGTCCTGTGATAATATTAGTCCCGTGCGAATCGGCATCTCTGATTTGTCCAGGATTTGGCCGGCCTTCTTTTAGCCCTTTTATCCATCTTTCGCGAAGAATGGAGGGTGCGTTGGAGTGTTTTGACAGTGTTTTGGATGCTGGGTCATGTCGCTATACATCATATACAATTTGCAGAAAGGGAAAGATGAAAACCACCACAAGTGCGAAGACAAAAAGAATGATTAAATGGCGATGGATGACATGTATAGCAGCATGCGGTAAGTATATTTTTTATGTTTGTATCATACATCTAGAGATAACGACAAGACATCTCCAAGCAATAGCTTATCAAAAATAATGCACAATCAAGCGAGGGGGCTCACTTCATAATTAGAGGTTAATGTTACAAATAAATCAAGCGTAAAGCTTGAGCTAATAGATTTTAACCTGGTGAAATGTTTGTTTTATTCATCTAACCGGACCCTGCTTGACACCCGGAGAAAAAAGTGAGAGAAAGAAAAAGGAGAGGTCGCAGTTCGGACGATGACTACCCGGTTGAGATTGTGTGCATGTGTGTCCTCGAGATCTGACCACACACAAACACACGTAGCAGAGCTACCCACACCCATGTTTCTACTGTTGCTTAATGTCAGTAAATTCGAGTAAAATCACAGGCTTCGCTTATCCCGTTCGAATGCGCCAGATGAAAATCAGACGTGGGTGGGTAATTTATAATTCACACGAGGTCCCTAGATAATACTTATCCCGTGCGAATAGGTCTAAAGTCATAGTATAGTATGTCATAAAAAGTCATAAAAAAACTCATAGTACAGTATGCCATGAAATTCATGAACAAGTCAGAGTATAGTGTGTCATGAAAGTCATAAAAAGCCATAGTATAGTAAGTCATAAAAGTCATAAACAAGTCATAGTGCAGTTTGTCAAAAAAGTCATTAAAGAGTGATACTGTAGTGTGTCATGAAAATGTAAAAAAAAAAGTCATAGTATGTCATAAAATGTCATAGTACAGTATGTCACAAAAAGTCATATAAAAATCATAGTATGTCATAAAAAAAAAGTATAGTAAGTCATACGAAATGATAAAAAGTCATAGTATAGTATGTCACAAAAAGTCATAAAAAAAAGTCATAGTATATCATAAAAAGTCATGGTATAGTACGTCATACAAAATGATAAAAAGTAATAGTATGGTATGTCACAAAAAGTCATAAAAAAGTCACCGTATATCATAAAAAGTCATGGTATAGTACGTCATACAAAATGGTAAAAAGTAATAGTATAGTATGTCATAAAAAGTCATAGTATAGTATATCATAAAAGTCATAAACAAGTCATAGTATAGTATGTCATAAAGGTCATGAACAAGTCAGGGTATAGTATGTCATAAAAGTCATAAACAAGTTAGAGTATAGTATGTCATAAAACATGACAAACAAGTCATAGTATAGTATGTCATATAAAACGTAATAAAAAGTCATAGTATAGTATGTCATAAAAAATGTCAGGAATAAAAAGACATAGTATAGCATGTTATAAAAAGTCATAAAAAAGTCATAGTATTGTATGTCATAAAAATTCACAGTATAGTATGTCATAAAAAGTGATAAACAAGTCAGAGTATAGTATGTTATAAAAGTCACGAACAAGTCAGAGTATAGTATGTCATAAAACATGACAAAAAGTCATAGTATAGTATGGCATAAAAAGTAATAGTATAGCACGTCATAAAAATGTCAAAAGAGACATAGTTTGTTATAAGAATTCATGGCGTAGTATGTCATAAAAAGTCATAGTATGTCATAAAAAGTCATAGTATGTCATAAAAGTCATAGTATAGTATGTCATAAAAAATGGCATAAATAAAAAGACATAGTATAGTATGTCATATAAACACATAAACAAGTCATAGTATAGTATGTCATAAAACGTCATAGGATAGTATGTCATGCAAAAGTCATAATTATTTTAAAATCAAAAAGTCGGTAACACTTGAAGGTATCTACATAAGCGTGACATGAACCCTAACCCTAACTCTAACCCTAACCATAACTTGTCATGACAAAAACCGAATAACACTTACTAAATAAAACAACACTGAAAGTCATAGTATAGTAGGGGTGGGAATCACCAGAGGTACCACGATACGATATTATCACGATACTTAGGTCACGATACGATATTATTGCGATTTTAAACATATTGCGATATTCTGCAATATATTGCAATTTATTACCTTTTTTCCAACTTCATTATTATGTCCCCAAAGGAAAACTTTGTCAACATCTGTTTGTTCATCTCACATGAAATTTATTGCTGTAAAATGTGACTGTCAAGCTAACTAACTAAGTGTTTGCCCCGGTGTGACTTTCGTGTACTGCTCTAGTTTGGAGAACGTGAGACAGCAGTTGCCAGTCTTCTGTGAGATAATGAGCTGTAATAGTCACATAGGAATCCACTGCCCATGACGTCCATGCATCACAAGTTAATGCAACACGTTCTGCTGGTTTCAAACTTTCCTGAACTTTAAGCTTAACTTCTCTGTAGAGCTTGGGTACGGCTGTATCCGTGAAAAAACGGCGCGACGGAGTCACGTACCTTGGTTCCAGTGTTTTTAGCAAGTGACAAAATCCCTCATTTTCCACAACGTTGTATGGACGCAGGTCTTTGCACAATGAAGTGGCGATGGATGGCTTGAGTTATTTTCTTAGCTCCGCTCTGAATTGGGGAACGTGCTTTGTCAAGCTAATTGTTGTCCAGTGTTGGTTGGTTTTTCGGCCGAGGGGTTGGTTTAGCATTAGCTTTACCGTCCTCGGCTAACGCTAACTCTGGATGGTGGCGTGTGAGATGAGCCCTCATGTTCGAGGTATTCCCTGAGTATTTTATTTGCATACGACACTCCTTGCAAATCCCATGTCTCATATCCATCTCAGTTGTCCCCTCCTTGTTAAAAACCCAAAAAATCCAAACACTTGATTTAAACGCCCGATGGTGCATTTCTAATTTCTTTCTCTGACGCTGCCATGTTTATTTTATCTACATCCTCCTGCACGCTGACAGTCACCCCGCTGACCTCACCAGAAAACAAACAGCGCCATCTGGTGGACTGAATAAGCAATTGATTTTATTATTCTACTACCAAAAAGTTAAATTCTCATGTGCAATTTAAATAATAAAAGATCGATACTTGGCGTCTGTGTATCGATACAGTATTGCCACGGGAAATATCGCGATACTATGCTGTATCGATTTTTTCCCCCACCCCTATAGTATAGTATGTCATAAATGTCATATATAGAGTATAGTTGGTCATAAAACATGACAAAAAGTCATGGTATAGTATATCATGAATGTCATAAAGTCATAGTATATCATGTCATAAAAGTCATGAACAAGTCAGAGTATAGTATGTCATGAAAGTCATAAACAAGTCATAGTATAGTATGTCATAAAACATGACAAAAAAGTCATAATATAGCATGTCATAAAAACGTCAAAAAAGTCATAGTATGTCATAAAAAGTCATAGTATAGTATGTCATAAACAATATCATAAAAAGGCATAGTATAGTATGCCACACCAAAGTCATAAAAAGTCATAGTATAGTTGTCATGCAAAAGTCATAAAAAGTCATAGTTAGTATGTCATAAAAGTCATAAATAAGTGGCCGGTTTGGCTCAGTTGGTAGAGCAGGCGCACATAGGTTTACTCCTCGACACAGTGGCCGCTTGTTTGACTCTGACCTGCAGCCCTTTACTGATTGTCATTCCCCCTCGCGCTCCCCTTTCATGTCTTCATCTGTCCTGTGAAAATAAAGGCCTAAAAATGCCCCAAAAAATAAATAAAAAAAAGTCATAAACAAGTCATAGTATAGTATGTCATAACAAGTCATAAATAAAAAGACATATACATGTCATACAAAAATCTTAGTATAGTTGGTTTTAAAAGTCATAAAAAGTCATAGTGTGGTATGTAATACACAATGATAAAAGGTCATAGTATAGAATGTCATAAAAGTCATAAAAAGTCATAGTATAGTAAGTCATAAATGTCATAAACAAGTCATAGAATAATAGTCATAAAATCATCTTAAAAAGTCATACTTTGTAATAAAAATGTCATAAAAGTCATAAAAAGTCATAGTATAGTATGTCATGAATTTAATAAACAAGTCATAGTATAGTATGTCATAAAAGTCATAACCAAGTCATAGTGTGTCATAAAAAGTCATAGTATAGTATGTCATAAACACTGTCTTAAAAAGTCATAATATAGTATGTCATAAAAAGTCTTAGTATAGTATTTCATACAAAATTATAAAAAGTTATGGTATAGAATGTCATAAAAGTAAAAAAAAAAGTCTGTATGTATAAGCAATAAACAATTCCATGAAAAGTCATTAAAAAAAGTATGTCACAGAGATGTCATGAAATGTCATAGTATTATGTCATAAAAATAGCAAAGTGTGTGCACTTTTCCTATAAGTGATTCCAGCCCTGAATTTGACTTGCAATTCTTTGATTTTATACCTTTTCTGTGAAAATCATATTTACATGTTCCAGACTCAATAAGTAGTTGGATATAGAAGTCTGAAACTGAAACAGAAAATCCTTATGGTGTCACTGTTTAACATGCTGCGTGCTCAGCATGTCTAGTGGGTTGAAATGAGGCATGCTGCTTTTTTTAACCCAAAAAATATGGACAGCATGCCTTAACAGTTAGAGGCACATCCAAGTGATCAGTTAGTATGCAACTCATTCAGCCATCACAAAATGTGCATCAGCCATGTGGATGAGTGAAACACTTTATTGGGGGAATGTTCAACCTTTTTACTGAATTAAAAACACCACTTTCTCTCACAGACAACTACAGTAGGTACAGATTAAATAAGGCACAACACCCAAGAGGAAAGAAAGGGCATGTATAACACAACAAATCTGCCACACCTTCGACAGTGACAGAGCATCCCATTTTTATAGTTGGCAAGAGATAAAAAAAATAAAATAAATAAACTAATTGATGAAAAGTTCATCAAGGATTTTAAAAATGGACTAAATTAGCTAACAATGAATGGATGTGATGGCAGGCCACTGTGGAAGCCCTAACCTAACTGCTAACTGTGATGATGAAAGGTGTCCAAATTTACCTTGAGGACCATTTTATACTGAGGCAATAAGGCTATTTGAGCTTCCTAATACTTATCTGCTACCATCTGAGAATTTGAATCAGCGGAGAAAATTGCCTGATAGAATCTGGATTTTTAAATGACTCAACTGCCATTGGATTTCCATATGAGCACTGCAAATGGTTTATTATGGTGAATCAGTTCAACATGTACTTTAATTTACATGTACGAGGCAGCCTGGAGGTCTGTAAAAAGTGACTTTGTGATGTCCACAGGGTAACTATGGTGATAGTTTGGGGATGTTTTCTGAATGTTATATCTTAAGTAAAGGCTTCTGTTGCAGCTGCATAACACACACATGTCCATCATCAGCCTAGTTATGGGAGCCCCTCTGTGAGCGTCTGAATGATAGCAGTCCCCCGTGACAAACGACTTGTGGTACCCCTATACTAACACAGGCACAATTCCACACATTTATAATAGACCACTACATCATCAAGCAAGAAGTCACCACTACAGTTAGTGTACAACAGTTTTTGATTGCCTTGGCAGACTTCTCTTTATGTAATTGCAGCGGAGCACCTACGGGTGGCACCGTTCTGCTGCAATTGCTCCATTATTCTGTAAAGTCCCCTCTCCTCACACAGGGCAAGGAAACACAGAGGCATGTAGTGCCTCAATCCAGAATTTATTTGGACATATAAACTTTATTTTTCACAAAGAGTCTTGTAGAGTTTGAGTTTTACATGGAAAATATGCTTTTGCACTTTTTCTTTCATATCCCATCACAACTCAAAAAATACAGGTGTACTTTTTTCAGTGTCTACAAACGTTACCAGCGTAAACAAAACTTGTAAAGCCTCAAAATACTTTTTTCTGTCACTTAGTGTCATTGTAACCAAAAGCCCTCAATTCAAGAGTGACAACAGTGTGTTCAATCCAATTACAACATAAAGGCAGTAGTGGGTTGACAGTGTTTTGAAAGGAGGTGTCATGCTGCAATAACAGATTGCCTTAAAGCACGTCCTTTTCGTCTTTCAATCAGACCTTCATCTACAGAAAGGGTAGCTTTCACAGAAAGCAGTGGTATAGTATTCCACTCACTGGTCAGTAACTATAGTAGTAGCATATTTCTGCAGCTACAGTGCCAAGTTAAACTAAATCTCTTTCTCCAGGGCTTTTAGAGGATGTGAACAGGAACCTGGTTATAGAGTCCTAACACTAGTCAGAAATGAAAATGTCTCATCTTCTCTGATGGACAGAATAGGACCACACAGGGCCAGATTGTATTTGATTAATTTGAGTTTTAGTTAACCACCGTAGTCCTGTAATGCATGTTTTCAAGGGGGACTTGAATTGTAGAGTTCTGGGCATCTGGACTCAAAGTTTGCGATCCTGCAATCTCCAAGTGATGATCTTGCTTCCTGTCCCACCACCTTCCTTTTCTAGGAAGAAAGGATTGTGCGGCCTGGACCAGAGCCAGTGTGATTGTTAGTGTCCTTTCTATGTGTGTAAACACACACCTGGCAGCGCCTGCTCACAGCTTGATGTCCTGCGATTCTGACATCTTGGCAAGTGTCTTTTTAACCCGTAGGGCCGTGAGGCGGGAGGCCGGGTTGTGGGCCCAGCATTCTGTCATCAGCTTCCCCATCTGTCTCAAACACTGAGGAGATACAGATTTATGTTAGAAAGGTCATTAGCTTGTGTGTGTTTCTGCATGTATATGTAGCATATTTTAATGTATATTACCTCATCGCTGGTCCATCTATTAGGAAAGGATGGCCGTAGTCTCTTGATGCAGACCACCTCCCTCATGTCCTCATATGAAGGGTCTGTAGGAACTAACTCATGATACGGCAATTGGTACTCTTCAAGGATCCCTGCAACAAATGAGATACAGAGGAATCACTCTATTCATGTGTAAAGTTTTCAAAAAGGATACTGCATAGCCATTAAAAGTGCATTTTTTCTTGGCAGTCAAAAAGAAGAAGAAATATTTACCTCCGGAGATACAACGCCGCGCGATCTCCCAGAGAATCAGCCCAAAGCTGTACATGTCGGCCATGATGTACGACTGAAAATGACTTCTGTTCAGAGTCTCGTCCAGAACCTCTGGAGGCATGTAACGCTTTGTACCGACCCTAGTGTTAGGAGGGATGTCCACCTCATTGGTGTCACTGCAGAGATCAAAGTAACACATTTTAATTAGATGAATGAGCTACGCATATTCCTGAAACCTCTGAAATAATTTAGGTTAGAAATACTTTGATTTATGAACATTTCTGACCCTCTACCGGAGCTTAAATTCAGCAAGACATGGATTCAATTAAGAATTAAAGAGTAATATCTCATTAAATCATGCTTAAAAGCATCAAATGTGACTGACTTGCTCACCTGATAAACTTGACTGCCAGTCCTAGGTCAGCTATACAGCAGGTGCCATTTCTCTTCACCAGTATGTTCTTACTCTTCAGATCCCTGTGGGCAATGGCGGGTTTGCCCTGGGTGCCGAAGATCTCGGTGTGGAGGTGACAAAGGCCTGACACAGAGGAGTAGGCCAGTCGCAGCATGGCTTTATTGTCCAGGGTGGTTGATTTGAGGTAGTCATACAAAGAGCCATTTTCATGGTAGTCGGTGATTAGGTAGAGTTGGGTCCAGGAGCCAGTTCCTTTAATATCAGCAGCTATAAAACCTGTGAACAAGGGAGAGTGAAGAGAGGAGTTAAACAGGCAAGGAGTCTGTCTTCACTGTGAAGATGAATCAGTTGCGTTTTCCAGGAGATTGTTTTTTATTATATTACTGTAATATAAAAAATAATAATTATATATTTTATTTGCCAAGGGCATTACACATACAAGGAATGTATCCTCTGCATTTAACCCATCCTAAATGATTAGGAGCAGTAGGCAGCCATAGTTTGGCGCCCAGAGAACAATTCCAGTTGTAAAGCCAGTACCTACGTCTAGGGCAATGCAGGAGTTACCTAGCATGCATTGTCTTTGCATTGTCTTTCTGTATTTATTTGTAGTGAGTTTATTTCTGAGGGAAAAACTTGTGAAACTAATCATGCAAAGCCAGTATAAATATCGGTAATATTAAGCTTGATTTTTAAGCCGGCGATGTGTCTGATTTGGTGGATGATGTCAAAATCACAGATGCTAGTGCTCAATTTAAAACAAAACATGTAGTTTCGACTGTGGAAGGAAACATTATGCACTGCAGTATATAGTCTGTCTTCTAGTTTACCGGCAAGTGATCTTTTGCCCCACTACTTAATTACTATGCATCTTGTAGTGTTTAATTATGCAAACTTTAGTTTGCAGTCTGTTGTTGTCTTCTGTATAAATTGTTGTGGTGTACGGCCTCTTGGCTATAATTGATCTGTTTTGCCAGTGAGTGCAGTGTGGTGCAGCATAGTTAACAATGGACACAGTCCCAAGATTGTTTGTAAAGATTGTTTTTCTAGAAGATCTTTCTACTATATTAGGAAGACTTATTTATCAACTGTTTCTTCAAATCCCTGTTGGGCACTTTGTTAATCGTGATGGAGCACAAAGAGTATATATGATTGATTTTAAAGGCAGGAAAATTAGAGATAGAGACAAATAGAATGAAAGACGGGTGCACAGACAGAGACTAGAAATCTAGAAATCTGTAACAAGAGGGGGGGGGGGGGGCAGGATTGGAAGAAGTAACACATGAGACATGACCAAAGACAGAGACCAGTCTTACCCAGAATGTTCTCATGTCTCATTAGGACGGTCTGGTAAATCTCTGTCTCTCTGAACCAACTGGCCTCCTCAGTGGTGAAGAAAACTTTAACAGCCACTTTTTCTCCCCTCCATCTGCCCATCCACACCTCTCCATACCTCCCCTTGCCTATCTGCTTCACCATCTGGATCTGCTTGGCTATCGTTCGCTGCACCTGAGGAGGAGCAAAAGATAGAAACGGTTTTCTTTTAAGGTTAGCTATTAGACGTGTTTTGCATTGTGATTCTGCACATTTAGTTAAAGTGATGGTTCGGAGTAATTTCACCCTAGGGTCCTTTGCACCATGACCTCGAGCCAAACACCCCCCCAGAAGCTTTTTTCACCTGGGTCTAACATTGGGAGAGTTAGCGTAGAGTAGCGTTAGCCGCTGAATAGCTTAGCGCAGAGGCTAATGGATCTGAAGTGTCTCTTAACATTACCCCACTAATAATGCCCGAAATGATACCAAAGGTCTACACTAGTATATATAGGTTATGCACTCATAAAACAATGGATTGTAAAGTTTGTAAGTACACCAGAAGGTTATGTAAATAACACTTGCCTGCTGGCTTCTGCTCTCTGCTGTTGTTGTTGCTGCTGTGAGACGAGTGCTTAGGGACATCTACAAATTACAACACCGAAAAGAGATGCAACAAAAATATTTTTTTAATTTAACTTATTTTTTAAAGTAAGTGCTGTAGTATAACTAGCAGGAGACAAGTAATAATTGAGGTAAGTTTTGAGACATTACCTTATTTAATCATTAAATTAATAAATATTTTTGTTGCATCTCTTTTCGGTGTTGTAATTTGTAGATGTCCCTAAGCACTCTTACTGCCCGGCAGCAGCGAGCAGCAGCAGAGAGCAGCAGCAGAGAGCAGAAGCCAGCAGGCAAGTGTTATTTACATAAACTTCTGGTGTACTTACAAATTTTACAATCCATCGTTTTATGAGTGCATAACCTATTTACCGACGTTTGGTATCATTTCGGGCATTATTAGTGGGGTAATGTTAAGAGACACTTCGGCTCCATTAGCCTCTGCGCTAAGCTATTCAGCTGATAACGCTACGCTACGCTAACGCTCCCAATGTTCGACCCAGGTGAAAAAAGCTTCTGGGGGGGTGTTTGGCTCGAGATCATGGTGCAAAGGACCCTAGGGTGAAATTACTCCGAACCATCACTTTAATTATATTTTAGAATGGAAACCTCAATCTAAGGTTTAGTGAGACTCAGATGGATATAGGATCTCTCAATCTAAATCAGGAATAGTGCTGTCCTTGAACTGAGAATATGAAAACAAACCCTCCAATATTATTTTAATTAACAAATTAACCACCATTATCTCCCCACATACTTTCTTTATGGAAACACATGAGACACAATATAATAAAGTATGCCATGGGCCCTAATGTGTGCATATACAGGATCCATGGAGCATCTTTTTAATCCAACAGGTGTTTAGCTGCAATATGGGTATCTCACCAATAGAGGGAGCCCTGAGCCTGAGCCAGAGCTTTGTGACTGCTCTATCAGGTCCCTCAGAGATTCCCCAGGGGGAATGTAGGTCTCGTCCTGCTCCAGACCAATACTGTACCGAGGACGAGACTCCTGACGCTTATACCTGTAAAAAGCACAGAATTATCCAGCATACCCTCTTAAAAAAGAAGACAAAACTACCATAGGTAATACAAACTTCCTGATGCAATGTATCATACACTGTTTGTATGATATTCTTAGGGTCTTTATAGTGTTGCTGGAAACTGTACCAAGAAGACAAGAAATAAATCTGAATTTTTGATGATCGATAGTTACATGTAATTACCTGAAGTAGCAGAAGACAATAATGACAGCCAGTATAATGCTGCACACAGTGACTGAGATCAACAAGGCCATGTGGTGGATCTTTCCATCTACATAGACTGGAGAGGGGAGGATGAAGAGGTGAAAAAAGATGGTTGGGGTGGTGAGAGAAGAAAAGCAAGATGGAATAGAAGAGAGGGGCAGGATAAATGTATACATAGACATGAAACAATGTTGGGGGGGAAAATCAATCACATTAGTCTTTTCCCTTTCAATGATCCACAAGTATGTGCAACAACAGGACATTCTTGAGAAAAATGGTTGGGGTCATTTTCTGCTCAAGAAACTTAAACTGAAACAAAAAAAAATCTAATTAAAACTTCTAATATGCCTAAAGCATGAGGGGGAAATAGAGAAAGGTATACCAAGAAATCAGTCATCCTCACAAGTCACTTGAAAGAACCGCTGTACAGTAAATCAAGTACAAATCATATTTCACTCATCAATTTTTCATTTTCTTCTGGCACACACACTTTTCCCTCAAGGCTCAAGTCAACAGCGAGAGGAAGCCCTCAGCCTAGTCGATGAATTCTCTTCCTGATCCCCTATGATAGGGTTTCAGATTGATGACTGCCCTCGCTGTCTGCTGGGGATTGTGATTTCCCTGGGAATCTAGGCTTACTGTCTCTCAAATACACACTCACACATGGAGTATAGTGTTGTACACAGTAGAGAGCTCAGTATTCTCTTGACACCCAGCAGCTTTGGCAAGCTCCAGGACGGTTTGACAGTAACTCCCGCTGTCTTCCCCACTTAAGCTGTCTTTGACTCTCCGATAATGTCATGATATCTCTATCTCTGAATCCTGTGTGCTGTAACACCATCAGTCACAGTTCTCGGTCCTGTCTATATCATTGTCACTGTCACCTGCCAACTGGAGAACAAGTGGCTCTTAAAAATCGTTTCTGTGTTTCATGGGCAAGAAAGAGCTGTGGAGGGATGAGAGGAGAGAGATAGATAAACTTACGAGGTGGTTTGAGCGGTGGCAGTGTGGGATGCAGGTTTTTGTTACAGTAATCTTGGTCTGTACAACACTCCAGCGATCTCCTTTGACGTGAGTTCCCCGTGTCCTGGAAGACAGAAAAGTGTTTTTTTTTTCTCTCCTTTTCCTTTTTTTTTTTTATAATTTCTGTGTTCAGTTGCTGATTAAGTTAGTGCTTAAACAATAAACTGATTAATCGATCAGCAGAGATATTAAACAATTTTAACAATTTATTAATCCTTGAATTTTATTTTCTCTGTTTTGTGTCATACAGTAGCATATCAAAAAAATATTTTGATTTAAAACAGGGGTTTGAAAATGTGTCTCTAGGAAATTGTAAAATGTACATTTTTAACTATTATTCTCATATTTATAAGTTAATCAAGAGAAGAATCAACAAAATAATAGTTTTATTGTACATTGTATTTTGTCACAAGTCATATAAAGTGGCTGACAAATAATATATATTGAATATACAGTACTCATGTCAGAATCTTTTGCTTTCTTCACTTACCCTGTTGTGATTATTTCTATCTAAATTAAGTTGTTAAGATCAAGATCTGAGATAGAGGATGCTACGGAAACGGTTGAAAAAGGGATGTGGATTGTAATGCTACAGTCACCTACACTGTAAAAAAGTACAGACCCATTTAGTTATGTCCACTTATTTCTTATTTTGAACTGAACACGCTTATACAAGTTTTGGATTTTGAACTCAACTTTATGAGTTTTTGAAAGTTAAACTTGCATTTATTCATTGGGTCCACTATTTAAATTTTTTATCAGATATGTATGTGTTGATTGAACTTGGGTATGTAAGTTATCAGTTGAAAAAAAAAGTGTGTGTGTTGCAACAAAAAATGGTTTTCACAGCATAGTTAAAGCATGGACAGAATAAATTGATTATACACCGCAGATAAGTGATGTAGCCTATGCAAATTTCTACTAAAATATAACAAGTGTTGTGGCAAACAACAAAGCACTAGTGGGAGGAGGGAGTACCTGTCAAAGGCTTGTGAATTGTGAATTTGGCATTTCACTCTTCTCATATTGAAATGTACTTGAAAAGTACTTTTCAAAAGTCAAACAGCTCCGCCCACATTTAGCCCAACCCCAATCTACATACTGCAGTCAGGTGCAATTGGTTCATTGGCTGGTCAATTCCCATGATGCAAGGCGGTAAATAGAGTTGTGTTAAAATTTGCTGAAAAGTTTGCAATTTGTTCGGAATTGTTTGTTTGAATTCCGTTTATTAAACGTGTGCTTGAATGTAGTGTTTTGTTGCCTGGTAATTGTCATTGTTGTGCTGGTTTACATTTGTAACCATGAGTTAAGTGACTGTTATGTTTGATAAGAAGAGCTGGAGTATTGCAGCATTAGACTTTGAGCAATAATAGGCTTCCTTCAGCCATTAATCTGCAGTGTGTCACTTCAATAGCCCAAGTGACGCAAGATCAGAGGCTTTAGAGGGACCCCTATTTTGCATGGGGCCCTGGGGCGGCTGCACCCAAGCACCCACACTATCTCCACTATAAATGTGGTTATGTTATTTTAACTTTAAACCGTGAGTTATAATAAAGCAGAAAAGTATGTCTGTTATACTAGGCAAGGAAGGTTTCTTACATTATTAAAGAAAGTAATTTATTTGTTTTAACTTAAAGTATGAAGTTAAACTAAGTAATTAAAAGTTAAATCAACTAAAATAACAACTTTAACAAAACTAGAACACTGTAGTTACATCACCCTCATTAACTTTAATTTCTAAATTGAAACAAAAGCAGTCTTCAAGTTGAGTGAACTTCGATTTTCAAGGCTGAAGGTGAACTTTCATTTCCAAGTTAAACTACCATGAAATTTATTACAGTGTGTGATCTTTTAGTAAAAACATTAGTCTGCTTAAGTTGAAAGTATAAGTTCAATTGCTGCCTTAAAAACATGAGTACACCTAACTTGAAAAGACAATTGGTATGAATACAGTTAGTTGAAATTAAATGTAAAATTGTATGTTTGTTTAACAAAAGGAAGCAAGTTTCCTTGAATATACAATGTAAGATAGATGGTTGTTTTAACTCACAGTATCAAGTTCTAACAATAAATTATTATTAATTAAACATCTTCTCTAACTTACCTTCGTGAGTTGAAATAGCATACAATTGTATTTTTGCTTGACAAGAGGAAGCAAGTTTCCTTGAGTGGACAATGTAGTATTGATAGTTGTTTTAAATCACAGTATCAAGTTCAAACAATAAATGATCATTAATTAAACATATTCTATAATCTAACTTTGTGGGTTGAAACAACACTATTCTTAATGTTGGCTTTACTCACATTTTTAAGGCAGCAATTGAACTTAAATTTTTAAGTAGAACCACCCTGATAATTTTTACAGTGTACTCACCCTACACTGAAATTCTGATCCGACCAGCCCAAGGCAACCTGCAGTCTGGACCGGTACCCCTCCCTCCTCCTCCACCATGGTGAAACAGTAGCCATCCGTCCTGGCAAACAAGGACGGTCGGTAAGCAAAGCAACCACTGACACAAGTGAATGTTTCATTAGACAAATGCACATGTATTTGTTGCTCCTCCACTCCTGCATGCAGGTACCTGCATGTATTATTGGTTGAATCTTCGGGGCAGTGGTGATAACAGTGACACCACAGTAGTCTTTGGGAGGATGAAGCAGGAGCTGTGCTGCCACTAGTCTCCTTCCCACTCTCCACTGCCTCCTTACTAGAAGCTCTTAGCAACATACTGTCCAATATATTGCCTATAAAACAGGCAAAATTAAAAAGAAATAGGAGAAAATTAGTTGGAAGAGAGACAGGAAAAACAAGTTGAAATCACATGCATGAATTATAGATATAATAATACATTTTTACAGAGGAAAAAGCACCAACACTGCCAGGGTCAGGGCTTGCATTATTACTGCCATCAAATGTTGGGCTCATGCTACTAGAGGGTGTTTACACTAGAGAATATCTGCTAAATAGAAAAATATCTGCAAGTATGTGCAGTAACACATCCAGACTTAGGGGTTTCATTATCTGTGAAGCTTACTGAGTGGAAAAAAGCTATGTTAGGTTTAATAAAAAAACGTTTTATGTCATAAAGGTCAAGGAGATATATCATGTATTTAAAATTTCCGGGAAACATGCTCCAACATATTCAAAAAAGAAAAGTCTGTGAGCAAGTTCTTTGCTTTGATAAACTCTACTAGATAATACTTATTATAACAGATATTATACATATCTTACACACCCTTTTCAATAAGGAGCTCTGACCCCGCTCTGTTGCCTCACTTTGCTCTGATGCACTGCATATATGCAATGCCTGCTGTAACACTGCAAACACTTTCTATTGCTGTTCATGTAGTATTTTTAATGAGCAAGTTTGTACTACTTTAAAGTGTGTATTGTGTCAGTTTTTAGCATTTTTATTGTAAAATAATGCTGCAGTTCATGCGATTTTACTACTGTGATTCTGCTGCTGCTGTTCATAGTTTATTTCATGAGCACAGCCTCCGCCTCAGCATCCTACTGAAGGGACGGAAGTTCCCCTGGGGGAGAAGTTTAATATCTTTACTCCCCCAGTCTCTGCTGTGCTGGTGTACGCTTGCAGGGAGTGAAGAGGTCACCTCTGTGCATACTCTGTTTTCACATGATAAATCCATTCCACATGAGCTGGCTGACTAAACTCAAAACATAATCTATCTTACTATAGTGAATCCACAAAAAAATGTAAATACAAAAAAATACAATGGACAAGAGAAAATTTGAGAAACTACGAGCTCGAACACCGGATCCTGTGTCACAGCAGATTTCTTTTACTCTTACAACTGATAAAGCTCCTAAGAACTAGAACGAAGCTGTTCTATTTCCTACTTATCCTATTTCAAAAGAGCACCTGTTTGTCACTTGAGGGAAAAAAAGGATCATGGAAGTGTCTTTCCTTCATGGCTTTTAAGATTTTCATTCATTCCAGCATGAACAATGAGACCAGATGCTTAACAGCTGCAAGCGGAGATGGTCCAAAATAAGCATGAGTCCTTCCTCTCTGAAATAAACTACTAGCAGATACTGAATTAGCTTTCCTACTCCTCTTTCAACCTCTTGTTCTCGAGTTCAGGTTTTCTTTTTTAAGCAGATGCTTTTCACAAACAATGGGAATCAATAAACACAGTTTGTGTTAAAGGGCACAATCAGAATGTAAGAGCCAATCATGAACTTTGATTTCTCTCTGCAAAATGTCGAGTGAAGTGAAAGTGACTGAGGTAACCTTAGAAATTGAAAGCACAACAACTGCATCTAGTTTCCTATAGGTTGGAATCTACGGTACATTTTCCAAGCCAAGAAAAAAAGCCCTTTCATGTTTCACTCTTGCAGAAATGGATGTTTGATGCATGGTCAAAATGAAATGGCTGTGCACTGGAAAACTCCATCAACTGGCCACTTCTATGTGTCAGGGGATTGTATAGAGGTTTTTCAGCATATAGTCTTCATGAAAAATGTGTGAAGCATAAAAGACACACAACAAGTGGGCAAGCCAAAAACCCTTTTTTACTAATGGGACTCAGTACTAATCTGGTAGGATGGCCACATTCAAATAGTCTCCATTCTTAGCTCATATTGTCAATCACGGCAACAGCTTTCGGTGCAACAGCTTTAATGTCTGCACACTCGTCTGATGTATAATACTTCATTATGAAACAAAGCTCAGAGGCATGGAATTTATATTAAGGATTTTTAATAGTAGCGAGTGTGGCTCAGGAGGTGGAGCGGGTCGTCCCTTAACCACAAGGTTGACGGTAAGAGCCCCAGCTGCTCCTGTCCGCATGTCGAAGTGTTCTCGAGAAAGACATTAAAACCCAAGTTACTCCCGATGGGCAGGCCAGTGCCTTGCATGGCAGCTCCGCCACCATCGGTGTATGAATGTGTGCGTGAAAGGGTGAAGGAGAGGCAAATTGTAAGCACTTTGTCTGGTAAGGTATATAGGCGCTATATAAATGAAGTCCATTTACCATGTATTGCCTGAAATACACAAGTTCCAGTTTCAGCATCTTTTTGAGTTAGTTTTAATCCTGAGCAACTCCTCCTCAAAGTATACACACTGAAGTCCAACTACTTCAAGATCTATAATTTTGTAAATTGGTCATATGCTGGTCTGATATCCCCATTTTAAATATATTTAATCAAAGACCAAGCGCTGCCTCGTGAAGCTGTGCTGTTCATCACTACTGTCTTCAAAAGAATATTCCATCATGAAATGTATGCTAAAAACTAACTAGCTAGCATAAGACTTATTTAGGTGGTATCTCTAGTGGGTTGTGGCTAATGAAACTAAATCAACATATAGCGATGAGGGCTAATAGTGTGCTCATTGGATAGTAAGACAATCTACAGAGAGCCTCACCTCTGAAAGACAAATTGGATTAGATGGAAACTGGAAAATGTGCTGTATTTTTTCAGGGTGGTTATGCGCAGTCACTCAAACGTCAGATAATGGGTGGTATCTTCTCTTTCATCTGAGCTCAGCTGTCTTTCACAAAACATCAAAGAACTTCCTCTAGGGATGAACGTTTAAAGCTCCCTAATGGACTGAAAGACACAGACGCAAATACATACACACATTACTATAGACATAAGCCACGAAAAGTACGCACATGTACACGTGCTTCACAAATGTCTCTTTCTCTCTTGATTTATTTCACTGTTGTGCTTTGTTGTCAATGTGCTGCACTGGTATTTTTTTTAACATTCATGAATCTGTATTCACAAAAAGTACCACAACTTTAAGTGACGTTGACTTCAGTCAGCAAGGCTCAAAGAAAGGAAAGTCACAACTAAGGCTATTAGAAAGATAGAATACTGTAGCTTGCCAATTATATTCTGATCTAATGCTTTGATTTTTCTCCTTTGTCTTACGATCAAGGAGCAAATGCTCTTTAATGCATGAGGTGATTGTGCTCATTCATGTTGACTGTGATAAATGTGAGCATGCACCTTGCAATTTGTTTTCTAGCTAACAGCTAGCTTTGTTTGCCATTCTTTCATCAGTGAGGATGTGCATGCAGTATTAAAAATGATATGGTATGTCTCATGTAAAGCGGTCCTTCCTCATCTTAATAGAAACATAAAACAAAACAATTCACAACTGTAGCTTCATAATATGCGGTTTACGAGATTTTTTATTTGCACAAGAGAAACTATCAATACAAAAATAACATCAGCAGATTCTTTCAAACGAGCATAGTCGTTTATCGCCAAGCACTGCCCTTTCTAAATGTCTCTCTTGTACACACTGATAATGTGTTGACAATACTGCAAAAGAGGGACGGTGGGGTTTAAAGGGGTCACATTAACAATTGACCGATTTGAGAGAAAGGGAGCGAGGAAGAGTAGGAGGGGGAGAAGAAAGGGGGATTAACAAACAAGAAGTGACAGAGCTGCAGGGAACTGGTGGGCAGTTTAGCAGCACACAGAGGGGACAGAGCAGAGGCCACTGGCCTTTTCCACCCTTTCTCTCACTCTGTCCCTCTCCCTCCCATTACTTAGTCCATCCTGCTACTGAATACTCACTCACTTTGTGTCTCACTTGGTGCCAACCTCTCTCTCCCCTTTTAATTGTTTGTCCTATATCACTTTCTTTAATGATCTTTCCTTCTCTGCGTCTCACCTGCGTACACCACTTTTCTTCCACCAGTTACAGTAAACATTCTCACAATGTCTTTTTTTCCCTCCACTTTATTCTCAAATCTCCCACACAGCCTCCCTATCTTCTTATACCCCACCTCTTTCTCTTCTCATCTTCCACTTTCTTTGCCCTGTCCTCCCTATGTGAGTCCACTGGAGAGTCATGTGAGGTGCTGCTGTGCTGTTGACAAAATACAAAGCCTTTCACATCCACCCTGCACCTGGGCTCCCTGGCTACTGCTGTGTGTGTGTGTGTGTGTGTGTGTGTGTGTGTGTGTGTGTGTGTGTGTGTGTGTGTGTGTGTGTGTGTGTGTGTGTGTGTGTGTGTGTGTGTGTGTGTGTGTGTGTGTGTGTGTGTGCATAAGTGCGTGCATGTGTGTGTGTGTGTGCGAGAAAGACAGTGGGAGAGAGATAAAAAAGGAGAGAGACAAAAAAAAAGCCACAGCCGAGCAGAATGTTCAATTCATTAATGCTCCTTGCAAAAAACCCAATAGGTGAGGTGACCAGCCCAATAATTATTAGATCTAAAATCAGCAAAGATTACAGAAAATCTATAGCTTAGAAGTGTTCTTTGCTGTGAGATAGTCTTTATTACACTGCCTGTGAGCCTATGAATTTTTTTAAATGCTATCACATTATTAATAACTTGGCTAGGTAGCAGTAGCTCTACAATCCTTATTTCTAGTATGTTTAAATACTTTATTATTAGCTATCTCCTTTGGAAATGTCAGGCATGTGACAGAGTCATCATCCTCTTTGTATCTCCATCTCTATATCATACTCTTAATCCAGTATCATACTACTTAATAGGTTTTTGTTCTTGATTCTCTCCTTTTGTTTTCTTTCTCATCTAACTCTGAATACTACACTTTGGATACAGAGACCTCTGGTCCTGATGTAATGGGCAGTTTTCCTACAAGCTTGTCCTATCTGTCTTTGGAAGGGAGAGGTACCAAGGTCAACTATTCTACTGTTATAGAAAGCAAGAAGGCTCTGACCCTGCATGCTCCTCGAATCTTATCTTCAAGAAAAAAAAAGATTGACTCCACGGAGGCGAAGTTTCTTTTTCTTAGGGGTGTAAAATGGCTCATTCTGGCTGATGAGAAAAGTGTATGTATATATATACATACATACATACATACATACATACATACACTTTTCTCTATGACAGAAAGACAATGCAGCTTTTCATAATATAATGTATTCCTGGATAGTTTGAGGGGGCATTGGCAATGTAGTTAAAGGAATATGAGCGTAAACATTGGGTATAAGAAAATATTTCCCTTGTGGTCTGGTCCTGGCTGTTAGGGGCAACATCTGTAAAAACTTGCACTGACCAATGGCGCTCTAGTCCAAACCTCACTAAGTACCACCAACGTCAAAACATGCTGCAAGTCAAATGATGTGTGCTCTGAAACTGGCCCGAACATCCAGGCACTTCACTGACACTATAATTGTTTCAAGCTCTTTCACTAAAATGGCCTTTCAGATGTCAGTGTGAGCTTTCAGGTCTCCCCTATAGGCTTTTTTCAGGCTTGATGGCAGGATATAGGGGCCACTGTAAACACACAATTAACAACCGTGGCCCCACAAACCCCGAAAAGCTAAAAAGGCCTCTTTTCAACAGATGCTGCTTTGTAAAAACTAAAAACAACTACAAAAAAAGAAGACATATATTTAGATAGATGGAGGGGATAGAAGTGAGGGAGAGGGATATTGTGCATGAGATGGCAAGATGAAGATAGGAGATTTTCGAGGAAGATAGACAGACAAAGAGAAAGAGAGAGAACACATTCATTAGTTATCCTGGCCATGTCAAACAAGGCCTACCAGAAAAGCCCTTTCACCGAGCCCATGTATACACTACACACCTCCCCCTTCCACTTAAGACACACTCATTTGACAACACTGCTCCCTTCCTGCCCCCTTCTTCCCTCTAAGTAGTAGTTCATCTTGCTGGTGTTTGACAGTACCGTCGGCACAGCGAAAGAAACATGGAAGGTGAAAGGTTTTTGATTCTGCTCCTCCCCCCCACCTCTCTCTGTACTTCCATGTACTTCTAGTGCCTAGTCTTATCTCCCTGTTCTTCTTCCTGTCATTGCTGAGATGAGCCGAGCCATCCCACATGTGCAGGAATGTCTTAATGAACCTCACTTTGTGATCTGGATGCTGGGAAGCTGAGGTTGTCTCGCTGGCTGTTTTGGCTAAACTTACTTTGAAATTCAAATACGTTTTGCTTAGGAGTCCTGTGACAAAGCTCTTTCTTTTACGACTAACGACTAACGACTAATATTAGAGGAGAAAGGATCAGACAGAATCCCTTACACTTACCAAAGTCAGATTACAAGTTTGCGCTCATTGACACTGTTATTTAAGTATTTACTGAGGGCAGGAAGAAGTTATGCATCATTACACCGTTTTCTTTCAAAAGAAGCCCACTCTGGCGTTTAGAAAATACCTTGTGTCTTTCTTCTCTCACATTTTAACACCTCCTTATTCATCCACTTTCCTAAAACTCACAGATACATTCTGAATAACAGGTGCTCCTTACAGCACATGTAGACATATATGAACTTGGAAAACTACTCTTGTTGTAGGGAGCAATTTGACTGCTGTCATACTGGCCAGGTCGTGAAATAGTCACGTTATTTTGATTTATTGACACGTTTACAGGTCACGATTTTTTATTTCATGTACAGTTCACGAATTTTGAACGTGTACAGGTCACGATTTTTTAACCTGCTCTGGGGGATGCAACAATGGGGAAATGAGGTGCCACACGCCGGCCACAACAACGGGACGGACCGCCACATGTGGGACGCGATCCCCGGGCGCAGGGGCACACAACAACGGGGAAACAAAACGCCACACGCCAGCCACAACAACGGGACGGGCCGCCACTCACGGGACTCGATCCCCGGGCGCAGTGGCACACAACAACGGGGAAATGACATACCACAACAACAGGACGGTTGTGGTTAAGAAGAGAATAACGAGGAAAGGAACTGCAACACGCAGGACACGATCCCCGGTCTCCGGGGTGCAAGTCCTGTGTTGTTTGACCCATCCGCCACCCTGACCAACCTCCCTCCGCGGACTTTCGCCTTATCAATACTAGGCTACTCGCTACCGGCATTGTTCTTTGATCATGTCATCAATATGCTTCCCATTGAAATACATTGCTTTAAAATTCGTAATCTCCACATGAAATAAACGACATTATCGTGTCCTGTCCACAACTCAATAGATTCAATAACGTGACCATATCACAAACTGCCATGAGACCGGGCTGGCATTTGAACTTAATGAAATGATGAAATCGAAAAAAAAATCAATCAATTTCAAAAACACAAATGAGATTATTTACATGTCTGAACAAAGTTTTGTACCTATCCAACAAGCTCTGTGACCAGGATTGAGACCCACCACCAAGATGCCAGAAGTGATGTCATGTGGCTCAGACAGAATATAGCTTTTTAAATGTTTTCTTTAGGAAAAACAGCACAATTAAGCTAGTGAGAGGAGGGACGAGGGAAGCTGTTGGAGCTGCATTCAGCTGTTCTATCCTCCAACACAACATCATCAACAGCTCTTCAAACATTCCTTCATTATGTCACACTGATGAATGATGCAGTAATGAGCCAGTGCCAGTCTCTCGTGATACAGCTGTCATGGTGTGTGTGTGTGTGTGTGTGTGTGTGTGTTTGTGTGTTTGTGTGTGCCCTTTCATGGGGATGAGTGACAGGTACACAAGGATTCCGGAACACCGAGTTCATTCCAGAAGGCCCTCAGCTTTCCCTTTGGAATACAAGGAAATGATGAAACGGTCCTTTAAGGAGGTATGAGAGAGCAAAGCAAAGAAAAGGAGAGAAAAGATACCAGCTGCTCTCTTTATCACAAGCTCCTTCTCATGGCCATCTGTGGGATCCTACTAATCACAAAACGGCTTGTATCAATTCAAAGACATGGAGCATTCGGCTGGATCAGTGGGTTACGGCTGTGTAATTCTGATACCACTGGTTCAAATATGGCTTTGTTCTGATTTGACTACATGCTACCACCTTAATCTGAAAAATGAAGGCCACAGACACTAGAATTGGGCAAAGTAATGCATGGAGAATGGATATCTTACTATGACTATTGTTATAACTCAATTAACAGGACTACACTATGGCAACAATGGATTTATAAGATACAGAAATCTCCATCTGTTCATTTATAAATTATATTATTTTATATTATTTTCCTGAATTTAAACTCTATCAAGATTTCTATAACTATAAAATATAAAACAACATAGGCTGTGATAGAAGATTGAGCCATATCCCCCACCCCGAATAAACCTTATTTAAACTGAAATCAAAATCTGTACATTCCAAAGTTTATTACAAGGCTAAGCTAACCTGGGCTCATATAACAAAGACACACAGCTACTAAAGGCTACCCTATTTTGTATTTACAAAAGTTGTGT
Source organism: Perca fluviatilis (assembly GCF_010015445.1). NCBI lineage: Eukaryota > Metazoa > Chordata > Actinopteri > Perciformes > Percidae > Perca > Perca fluviatilis. The sequence continues at coordinate 21,074,925 of NC_053117.1, forward strand.
TGTGGGAAAACAAGAATAGTCTTTCAGCGTCTTTGTCTTTAATAGTGTTCTCTGTGTGGTAACGGGTGGTGTGCAGCCGTCCGCTTGAGGCTCTCCGCCACTGCTTCCTGAATCCATTCCTCAATCCATGTCCACACCTGCCGTTTGGCCTGCGCTAAATCTGCATCAAACAAACACGCCCCCTCATGTGACATGTCAGTCTAACCCTGTCAATCACCTAACCACGCCCATTTCTCTAAAGACACTAGACTGATATCATGACAAAGTTAAACAGAGTTGATGCATCTAAAAAAATATGCAAAGAACATGGAAAATGTCCTCCTAGATCTCTTTTCACACAATTCCTATGGAAGACAAATGGTGCTACAAGAAGCACTGGTTACCTCCTACAGATCCCTTAAAGCGGCAGCTCTTTTCTACCATCAGACAGATGTGTATGTCACAAAGGAATGCTTTACCGTAAGCAACAGCATACAGATGCAGCACGTACTGTGCCTGACACAATATCAGTGCATCAGTCTTTAAAAACTCACTCTATATTGCAATGCAAAATTATCTATTTATGGACAACACGCACAATCCGCTTTAACTAAGTTTACTTACTGTATAATCTATAAAAAATAATTACAGACATATATACATTAAATAGAAAAGATGAAGAAAAATGTCCCTCAGAAACAGGCTGATGTGATAAAAAGCTCTGTCATCAAAGCCAATGCCAAGCAGGTTTTAATAACCAGTGGGGTTTTCCTTTCTTCTTGCCCCTCTGGGTTCATTATATTTGCTCTAGTATGGCAGAAAAATAACCAAAACTGGTGTCATGAAAAGCTCTTTAATTTCTACACACAGAAACGCTCAACATCTCCATAAACCGCAGGGACTGCAGCACTTATTGATATAAAATGAACTGTGAATGAACTTTTACCAATTAGTTCCCTTAGTGGTTTCTTAGAGTCATTCTCCCACAGTCAGAAAGCCTGTCTTTTTTTTCTCCTTGTAAATGGGCACAAACATGTTCCACAACAATTTCCTAACAGTTTTATCCTATACACAAATCAGACATAGATCCACAAACCTTCAAAGTGGGGTTTCTAATGCAGACTACAATTAAATGTCTTACAAACAAAACCACAAAAGTCCACACTGTGGATATAAAAGCACACAGACACACTCTCACAAGCTAAAGGTGGTTTTGGGAACAGAAAAATGACAGCATGGTAGAGGTACCTTGCATTTTTGGGAGATGAAATCCTTCGCTGCTAGAAACGTCTAGTCATGATGTCACCTTTTTGTGTGAGCATATGTGTCTATTATCTCTGTAACACCACTGACCAGGGTCGGGCCAGGGTTGTCTGATCAGTGTTCAACCCTTTTTTTGGAAATTCAAACCAAGCCAGTCAACATGGGTATATCCCTGGTCATGACAATTCAGAAATGACCTGGGTCAAAACACTGGAGCAACGCATAACAATTACCTTAAATTCTACAAATGGGCGGGGCTTTACACGTCATATTCAGTGAATAGCTACAGTACTCCAGTCCAGTTGTATACCAGCAGAACTAATATGTTTTGTAGCTACTTGAATTTGTCATTGTGCAGTAGGGAGAGTGAATTAAAGGGATGGTTTGGAGTAATTTCACCCTAGGGTCCTTTGCACCATGCACCATGACCTCGAGCTAAAAGTTAGAAACAAGAAGCAATCTTTTTAAATGACCTGATCTAATGGATTCAGCTTCTTTTTTATGTTCTCACACATTTACAGATAGGTACAATCTAAGCTCAGTTATAATTAACCACACTTAAGCTGCACTTTTTTTAAAATTAAGGACTCTAATGTAATTTCTCAAATATACACTGATGATATACAGTATGGTTTCCAACTCATGGTCAACACAATATGCAGGGACACAAATACACTTTTTTTCTCTTCCTGGCAGGTTGAGAAATTGCCCCACTTGAAACAAACTTCAACTGCATGTTTTACTAAAATAAATACTCCAAGTGACACAAACATTAAGTACACAACACAGGACCATAAGGGCAAGGAAGTGACCCATGAATAGAGGGGGATGTGCAGAAGGGGCACTGTAGAGAAGGAGGACGAATATGTTTATGTCATCCTAACAACAAGTTACAAATCTTAATGTAAATTTGGTCCTGGAGGCAACATTAACTGAAATGAAATGCTTATTCAAAGGTCAAATGTGATCCTGGCATCTATAAACACGTTAATGGCTCAATGGGCAAACTGCAGGTTCCAAATATTCTGTGCACTTTGTTCAATTCGTATGCCCACAAATTGCTTGATTACAGTGAATGCTCTGATTACACTTACAGAGTGACCAAACATACAAAAACCAAGGTCAAGCTGTTTTGGCACTCAAGGTTATTTCTAAAATGGTGAATGATAGCATACAGGCTAAGGAACAGGAAGATATAGTGAAAATGTAAGCACTTTGTGTTAGCCGTTTTTGACTTAAAGGTCCCATGGCATGAAAATTTCACTTTATGAGGTTTTTTAACAATAATATGCGTTCCCCCAGCCTGCCTATGGTCCCCCAGTGGCTAGAAATGGTGATAGGTGTAAACCGAGCCCTGGGTATCCTGCTCTGCCTTTGAGAAAATGAAAGCTCAGATGGGCCGATCTGGAATCTCCTCCTTATGAGGTCATAAGGAGGAAGGTTACCTCCCCTTTCTCTGCTTTGCCCGCCCAGAGAATTTGGCCCACCCATGAGAGAGAGACATCATGCCAGTCAAACGGGCAAAGTGGCAGCTGTTCAAGGCCACACCCCCACCCTCCACCTTGCCCCCCCTCTCTCCTCCTCAATAGCTACAGACACAGAAATGGCACATACTAAGGAAAGCTCATTGTGGGACTGGCACTAGGGGCTGTAATTCTGCACCAAGGCTGAATTTCGGGAAAGAGACTTCAGATACAGTATTAGGGGACCACTAAGGCCTATATAAAATCATCCAAAGAGCACCATGTCATGGGACCTTTAAATTATAAAGCACCTTGAAGCTGTTTTTAGTTAAATTTTAGTTGTAATATTAAAGCATTTGCCTTTGACTTAGAACTTTTAGATAACCTGTGACAAATGGATGAAAACAGACCTATTACCATGCCACTTTTTTTACATAACAATCATCACCCTGTTCACTTCTGGACTGTGGTGGCAAATAAGCAATTAAAACACTGAAATACATACAGTCGATTGCTGACTTTTGGCTTGAGATACTTAGCACCACCAATTCTCAGAAGATGTTTTCTAGACAAAGAAAACTGTAAAACTGTTACTATTAAAGTCATTTTTAACACATGTTCCCTTGAGCTTTGGGTTATATCCAACTACAATCTCAATATAACAGGGATATTTTGTTAGTTGTCATTCTTTCCGAGTACCCTTCTGCTAGATCTGTCTTTAACACCACTGCCTACCTCCTAATGATTAAAATCCCTCCATCCACAGCGTGTGATCAATCAATATGTGTTTATTTTTATTTACAATTTGTGAATCCCAGATTCTGTCAAGGGGTCATGAGTCCTATTGAGTCAAGTCTGTGTCAAGATTTGTGCCGGAGTATCATCGGAGCAGAGCCACACCGCCAAACACAAATGTGTGTTATTGTTGCTATCCACTGTTTAAACTTCCAGACTTGATGCATATCATGGAAATTATATAAATATTCAGTTCCGACACACAACATGCATGTCACACACACACACACACACACACACACACACACACACACACACACACACACACACACACACACACACACACACACACACACACACACACACACACACACACACAGTAGAGGGAGGTCTGATCGTGTTAACATTATAGCTGCCATGTGTTTATTTCCCAGAGTTCTGGTCTGTGGCGTCTCAGTCATCTCCAAAGGCTTAAACAGTCACTTTCCATCCATTTAGCTTGTGTGTGTGTGTGTGTGTGTGTGTGTGTGTGTGTGTGCGTGCGCTGTGGGAGGATATTAATGCATTTCCTATTAATGTGTGGATAATGTGTGGAATGCAGAATGCAGAATTAGTGTGTATTCGCTTAACATCCTTGACGAGAACACATCTCTACATGTATCAGTGTGTGTGTGTGTATGTGAGTGCCTGCTTTGTGTGTTTGCAAAAGTGTGCATGTGTTTACAGTTGCATGCGTCCCACTGTCTCCTCCGTGTGATTAGCTTCCCATTAACTAAGTCACATATCACCCATCAGCGGTTCCAGGCCTCCTCTGTACTATCTCACTGGACAAACATGCTGTCGGCTAGGACCGTTCACTCACACACACTCAACATCCACTCCCATCTGGACAGCCATTTAGTACCTATCATAGCGTATGATGATTGTCTGTATTGCAAAGCCATTTGGTTAAAAGTGGCCATCCTGACAGCCATAAATGACCATAAATTACAGCTTTTGAATTTATTCATTTTCCACTGCCAAATATAAAGTAGCTGATTCATTCACTTTCTTACTTTGCTTTTCTTCCCTGTGATGTGATTAACTAATACATACAATGACAGTACCTTTGAAAGGTCATGGGTGATGAGGTGATTTATTTAAGGTTAACACAAAACATGACATGTGCATTTTAATAAGCTAGTAAAAGCAATCTTGGTCTGAAAACATTGAAGATCTCAGGTTTAAACCACTAACTCTAAAAGGATAAGTTAAATAGGCTTGTAATGGGAAAATTACATTTAAATGTGACCTTTTGTTTTTTGTCTCTTTTGAAGTTGATTCTGTCATACTGAAATGAATGTGACCAGACAAATGTATAAAGTTCACTGAAAAACATTCTGTTTATAAGGCAGTTAGAGATAAAACAGGAACTTCACCTTGGGGGAGATAGTGTGCTGAGGGGAAGACGTCAGCCGAAATCGGACCAATAGATATTTTCTGTTATTTAGACTGTCTGCTAGGAGTGCTGAGTCATGTTTACTAAGAATGGGTACGCCTTGCTTTCTGAAGTGTATATAAACCAACTGTATTTTTTACTTTTGTACTATATGTGCTCTGTGAAATTGTGTTTCCTGCTTGCAAGCATAATAAATACAAAGACCAAACTTGTTTTTTCTCAACTCTCTTATTTGTTTCACTCTCTAAACACCTTGCTGCAAAGAAACTTCCACAACAGGCTGTTTAGCTCAGATTTCAATATGTGGTTGATTTAGTCTTGGTGTTTAGTCGTTAATAGAGTTTAGGGGAAAACTGTATTTCCTAAAGAAAAATGGAATAACTTACAGATTGATTGAATAAGGTTGTGAATATCTCTCTTGCTGTATGTTGACATCTACGTTTGTGCATTTAAGTGTATATATATGAAAAGGACAATTGATCATTTTCAGTCCCCCAACATGGATCCTCCTCTCTCTTCTTTTTCTTCTTTAAACCCCAACAATTCCACCTCTTTCATCTATATTACCTGTCTTGCCTCTAAACGCCAAGTCATACACACAAAAGCAATGTGCAGTTACTCTCTGCCCAAATCACCCTTCCCCATCCAAACAAATTGTTCCAGGGGGCTAAGGGTGGGTGGAGAGGTGGGTATTATGGAGGGGGAGTGCAAGTGCATGGAAAACCCTAAGCCCTTATAGTCCCAGCGCAGTGCGGCTGGGACAGCCAGCTATGCTTTGCTCTGCTTCACCTGTTATCTTTCCATCACTGTATTGTGTTGTACTGTACTATGCCGAGAGGTCTCAGCTCACACAATATCAGGACTGTACGTCACAATAATAACCACAACTTCACCAGTAAAAAAAAGTATGATTAATGCTCTTAAACCATCCCCAACAGCTGTACCATAAGCACAGTAAAACTACTGCAAACTTTAGCTCCAGCCTAACAGAGTACAAACTACAGAGTGTGAACTACATTTCTGTTGTAATTTATCAAGTAAAGGTGTGCAAAAGGTGTTTTTACTCTTAAAAACACAAGTTATTATTTGTCTCTAACTCACTAACTCTCTCTCTCACACACACACACACACACACACACAAACACACACACACACACACACACACACACACACACACACACACACACACACACCTTCCCCTGTTCCAGCTGTGTCTTAAGAAGTCAGGGCCAGACCGGTAATCTGACTGGGATAGAAGTTACTGGATCTGTATCCATTACAGGATGTCATACTCCTCCGTCCCAAACTCTCCTCACTTCCCCTTACCTTCCACCTTTTAGAGGTCATTTCAAAATCACTTTTATTTTCTCAAAAACACACATAAGAGCTGTGTCAAATATCGCATATCAGGGGCTCATATTTATGTCATTCCCTATATCCTCAACTCCTGCCACCACGTTAGCCTTTTGGGTCCCACCTTGTTAACCCTCACCGTTCACAAAACTCCCAGGGGCAGACCACGCTCTGTGGCCCCTGCTGTGTTGAAGAAAAGATTTCAGAGGTCACACAGAGAAAATAAAAAAGGCTAAATCTAAGGTGTGAGTTTACCTCAGGACACCAACAATTTGTTTTCAACAAACCGGCAGCAGCACCTTACCTCTGCGTTTCAGCTTTATAGCCAACAGATCACTAGTTCTAATGAGGTATCAGTTTTCAGCGAGGGAACACAACACATCCTGTCAGGAAGCTTTGAGGCTGAGGAGCAGAAAGCGCTACTAGCAGTTTGGTACAGTGAGTCAGCTCTCACGCCTTCTGTTTCTCTTTTCTGAAAACTGCTTTTTTTTGTCAGAGTCAGCTGATAGATATGTCAATGCCTTTGTGAGAGCTAAGTACCCCATGTGAATCTTCACCATTTTTGTCTCTAAATAGACTTAACTGAATGCTTTGGAGGTGATGAGATGCATGAATTTCATTGCGGGTGACAATGAATGCAAATAGAGCATGCAGTCTGTCTTGTGGATTACCTCCACAGCCTATTGATTTTCTCAATAACTAACAACAGACACCACAGCATTCAACATTAAGAGTCTACATTTCGCCTTTTTTACACCCCAGGCGGGAACACAGTTTTGAGGAAATATGTCCTTGTGTGAAAACAACATCAACTTAGTAAAACCTGAAATCATCAAGCATGTGTTCAGTGACACAGACAGTGAGAGAGAGAGAGAGTGTGTGAGAGAGAGAGAGAGAGAGATAGAGAGAGAGAGAAAAAAGAATGCAGCACACAGATTTTGTCAACTTTCGGAAAACTATAAACAGATCGCTATGAGATAAGAGTTGTAGAGCGGTACCGCACATTCTCAGTACTCAAAGAACACAGTGTTAAACAACAACATGTGTGAATCGATTATTTTGACTCAAAACCGAGTGGGTGCTTTATTCTGTTAAAACAAAACCTGAAATTCTGCAGCAAGCAAAAGAGTCTCATTAGCGGGCAGTGACAAAAGCCAAGCAACTGGCAGAGCTTTGACTGTGAAAACTGATACAGCGGTGCTTATTTCCACCAAGGACAATGAAATGTAAGCTATCACGCTCACTCCTCACTTCCCAGAACTCACACTGAAGGCTGCAGCCTGGCGTAGGTGGAAGGCCACAGAAGATCTGTGTTTGTGTGTGTGTGAGTGTGTGTGTGTGATTTATAAAGTGTGCATTCCCTACGCTCTCATTTCTCCTTGAAGAATAATGAACACATCGTCCTTCACTTTGTTTGAGACAAGGGCCTAGACATGCTGTAGGGAAAACTGTAACCATGCAGACACAACACGGTAGCTGTCTATTGCCTGTCTAAAACCTGTAATGACTCCAGTTCACCTGTGGCTGAAACACTAGGTGGCCAAGGGTCTACCAAGCACCCGTTTGTTGTTTTAGAGTGGTAAGGAAGATGGAGAATACAGTGAGGAAAAGAGAAAATGAGGTACGGATAATCCACACACATTAAAACAGCTTTCTCTACCTGCAACATCTTTTTCTTCATACAGTTTTTCAGAAAATAAATATTTGCCTGTTGAGTCACAGTTGAATCTATTGCAGGGCAATCAATCACCTGTATGTCAACCAATGAATGAGGCTGTTGCTAGAAGGCCTCTGGCATTTTCAACTATTTGGAACTGACTGAGCACACATGATGACCAAATAGCATTTAGAGTAAGAAATAAACGACAAACTGTTTGTTTTTCAAATTTACACTCTGGGCATTTTGCTGAGGCCCGGCTTGGTCAGTTAGCTAGAAACAGAAAGTATCCAAGCTGAAATGCATGCACTATTTGTTCTTTTTTTAATTCATACCTGGGAATTTTGAGGATGCTCTTAGCTAGTGCAAAACATAGCAATATTCTTACAGTTTAACAATTTTCTGGCTTTTGATTTATTACCTCATACAGACGGAGCAAAGCGAGTAAGCACACCTCTAGCAGTAATTTGGGAAAATGGGGATGAAGGCTAAATAAATGTGTCCTCAGATACACAAATTAATGTTTTCAGTCAGTACTCATCTGGTGTACTGTATATCAGGAGCAGATAATTTGTTTCACTAGTTTACAGGTGGCACTTTAATGTTACACTGGTATTTAAATGGAATGAAACATTACATATCCCAACACCTGATACCAAAGCCAAAACTGCACTTAGTGAGATGTATTATAAGTCCCATTTGCAGCAGTTCCAGCAATACAAAATGTTACATTTTCTAATATGAACTCGATTGGTAGAGATCCAACTTTATGTCAGATTTCACATATGTCTTCTTCAGCAGCTGTTCTGCAGCTTCTTGGACAGAACAGTCTAAGTCTGAATTTTTTTTATGTTTGTGTCCATGTGAACTCAATGTGTGCAGTGCAAATGCTTACATGTTCATGACATTCAAAATGCCTGCTATTCCTTCAAAGGTTTGGTTTTAAATGATAATACGGCATCTGCGAGCAAATCTAAAAACACAGCATGGACTCAATAGAAAAGCCGACTCAGCCTGGGACAATGACAGGAAAGATGGATGGGAGAGAAGGGTGGACATGCAGCCAGAGCTCGCAAGACGACCTCAGCACATAGCACACTGAGTATGAGGTATGAGCCTTTGCTGGCTTAACATCAGGGCTCCCAGCTGAAACAATTTCCAATGACTTTAAATAGACCAACAATAAAGAGAGAAAAGAAAAAAAATGCACAGACACTATCACTCAGAAGAACACACTATATACAAATTCCATCAAGTCGACTTTTTGGAATAAAGATAATCTACAAAGCTGTGCCATGGTTTAACCTACAGTATATGCTGCAAAAACAACAGAGGCAGAGTGTCAAACCTTAATGACACACATCATGGCACTAAACATAACAGACTATTAAATCTGACACGTTCACTCTCCAACACCTCGCCAATCACACTCCAGATACCAAACATGGTCAAAGACAAAGCGGCTGATGCGGCTGACGCTAACAATGTCCGTCCGTGAGAATATACTGTATCTCTCTCTGTCTGTTTGAAGGAAACAGCAAACACACTGTGATTGAAGATATGAAATTGAATGTCAAAGCAACTGTAGAACTTCTAAAATTGTGTGAAATTGAAAGTGATCACATAATCAATAACTTACTACACCTCAACTCGTAATAACTCAATTTATTTTTGTATAGTTAGAAGAGCAGTAAAGCTTGTTTATTTACTATATGGATATGATATACAATTAAAAAATATATATATTTGTGCTATAATAGTGTTTCGAAATGACTTCTAAACAAAAAGGCAAAACACAAGAGCTTGCTCTACCAAAACCCTATAATTTGACGATTGGAAAATAAAATGAAAAAGACTGTATCTCAGTTGAGACTTTTTTGAGCCGCCTGCCTTTATAAAATCCTACACATACTGCTGTGATGCAGACATGTAGCATTAAACGTGAATAATTTCCAGATGCAAAGCCACATGTCTTACATGTATTATGTTGAGGATCATGTCTACATCAGTTCCTATGTTTTGGAGCATCGTCATCACGAGTAGTTTACAGACTACAGAGAACAAATTTAAGCTGCAACTTTTTCAAAGTAACACACATGTATCCACACAATATACAAGATTAAAGGTGTGAAACACAGAGTAGAGAGAACAAAAACACCACAACTGTTTGTATTAAGGAGAAGAAGAACTTACAACAGAAGTTTTCAAAGTGTAAAAAGAAAGAGATTTTTTGATGAGTTGCATCAGAGCAACTTCAGAGCAAAGCTAAGCAAAAACAGCCACAATGTTGAGGAGTAGAGAAAGTTTTGCAGTAACTCACCGTGTGCTTGTGTGTGAAGAGAGAACAGTCCAAGCAACAGCAGAGGACACCGGCTCCAGAGACAGAGAGAGAGACAGCGCTTCAGCCTTTCTCCCTGCACTGGCATGGTAGAGTCTGCCGCTCTGCTCCCCTCTTCTCCTCTCTTCAATACACTCCACACGACGGGGTCCGCCACTCACACACTGCCTCTCTCTGAGTGTGTGTATGTATGTGCCAGAGAGAGAGAGAGAGAGAGGTGGGAGGAGGAGTACAGGGCATGCAAGCTCCTGTGTGTGTGTGTGTGTGTGTGTGTTTGTGTGTGTTTGTGTGTGTGTGTGTGTGTGTGTGTCTGTGTCCACCGCAACGTGAGAAAGTCCACACCACACAAAACACACCAGCGGCGGCGGCAGCAGTTGCAGTTGATTGTCCTCCAACCCGGTCTGACAGTAGCAGCCCAGCTGAGAGAGAGAGAGAGAGAGAGAGAGAGAGAGTAGAGAGAGGGGCAAAAAGGGGGAGTTTACTTCACTTGCCTAGTAGGGAGGGCTGACCGGCTCACACACGCACACGCACAATGAGGGAGGACATGGGTGGAAAGAAAACGGGGGCAGGGAGCAGACAGGAGCAAGATGGGGTTTAGTAAAACGTAGGAGGAGGGTGAAGAGGATATTGAAAACAAGCAGCAGGATCTGTGGGATTCAGCTCCTTTAACAGCTTGCAGATAATCGTTTCCACTTTTCATTTTCTGCAGGAATTCTTTGAACAAGGTGAAAGTGGAATGAATAGTTGATTTAAGCTATAGACTATAAAGATAGTGTCGTAGCAGTAGTAGGCCTACATCGGAGACGATGGATTGAAAAACCATTGTGTAAAATATAAACCATATAAACTACAGTTACATCACCTTTTTAAACATCACAGAAACATCAATCACCATACTTTACATTATTACAATGGGTCCTAAATTTGTGTATGCATAGTCTAACTCTGGATATTTGATGATTATTCTGTATGTTCAGTAAATGTAACGGGAGCTCTTCTCCAGAGTAACAGCCACCAGTGTGAACACTGTCAAAACTACACTGTGCATGCCTTCACCAGCAGCCCAAGTGTCAAAGTAAGTACTAGCAAGGGCCTACTTTAGGTGTGCTAAACCTGAGTGGATTTCAATTGTTTGTTTTGTTACATGAGAAGACTAAATTTGTAGCATACTTAAATATGTGCGTATGTCTTATAACCGGAACAGGCCTATGAAAAATTATGTTTTATGTCAAACTGTTGACTGACTGTTTGTCTGACAGATCTCTCCAGTTACCAGTCAAAACGATTTTTCTTGGTTAAGAAGACATAAAAACATCTCTCTCTACTTGCTACATATTTTTCTTCATACTGTAGAACACGAGATAGTGGCGTTTTGACAGAATACAACAAATTAATTTCATAAAAAGACACCTGGATTAAGGAAAACCTCTGACAAAACATCTCTTCATGCATTGATGTGCTGTTAACAAATCAGGTAGCTGTAAAAGGCACTATAAAGAACCTGTTAGAGATTACATCACCCTTGCCTGGAGCTTTTATACTAATAAATAAATGGGTTGCGACACTCTAATAGACCATTTCCTTTTCAGAGCTATCCTCTTGCCTGTAAGGCATTTACTGTAGGCAAAACCAAACTCTATGTGTGTGTGTGTGTGTGTGTGTGTGTGTGTGTGTGTGTGTGTGTGTGTGTGTGTGTGTGTGTGTGTGTGTGTGTGTGTGTGTGTGTGTGTGTTTGTGTGTGAGTGAGTGAGTGAGTGAGTATGTGTGTGCTGGGAACACTTTGCTTTTAGTAAAAAAAAAAAACATTACAGATTTGAAACACAACTAAATGAGCAGCTATTCTTTTCCCTAACACAAAATGCTGATTTTTAAGTTTTGAGGTTAAATGGACGGGGCAAACTGTTTTTGTTTTCATGTTAATTAGTCTCGTTTGTAGCCGCCGCTGTTCTTTGCACTTCTTTTCTTTCTCACACTCGTTCATGTTGTTCATTAGTGACAAACAATGGGCAGCCTGGGTCCCTCGCTCCTCGATGAGAGGAAAAATCACTTCATAAATAAACAGTCCTGCCCTATTCTTCTTCTGTCTCCCCTTATCCCCTCCTCTCAGAAGCCCCTTTCCCACACCAACCTTAACACAGTAGCTGACGTTCCTGTTAGTTAAGATGCTCTGGTAGTTTTACAGCTAAGCAGCTAGTGATATTTAGGATTTGAAATTATTATGTATGATGGTTTTAAGTAGCCACCAAGGCAACTCAATCTCTTGGTCGGTATGTTGGCGATGGAAATTAATTCGTAAATATCAAGCACTATAAATCCTTCTGGCAATTAATCATAATTTACACACTCTCGTAACTTCAGAACTCTCTTTATTCTGTGGTGCCCATATTTTCCAAATTGCCGTTTTAGCTAGCTGTGCTGCCACCTGTGGTGAGAAGAAAAACCTAATGTAACTGTAAAATATGTTTAGGGGACCTTCTGTACTGTATGTCCCTTTTGAATGATGAAAAATATGAAATGACAGAAAAATCACACAGCTGTCTCCTTTATCATTCCTGCAAAAACATGTGTTACCCACTAACTTAGCTGCCACCCCCCCTCCACCTTTCTCTTCCCACTCCCCTCCTCCAGTGAACCAGAATGTCATTTCAAGCATGTCTAACCACGGGAAGCCTTTTTAAAACTGTGACAGCATTTGCCCCCAATCCTCACTAGCTGTGAAGTGTGTGTGTGTGTGAGTGTGTCAGTGTGTGTGTGTGTGTGTGTGTGTGTGTGTGTGTGTGTGTGTGTGTGTGTGTGTGTGTGTGTGTGTGTGAGAGTGAGTATTGTATGTCTATTGTGATTTGCTGGAGGACATGATATCATATGCAGATTGAGGATGACCCCTTTTAAAACTATTTACTTACTTTAAATACCTTACTTTAAGGTATTTTAGGCTGGTGCCACACACACACACACACACACACACACACACACACGCACACACACTATTCTTCCAGCGTGTCACCCTCATGCTGGGTCTATGATGAATGGCTGAGACTGTCACAAGCGAAGGATGAGCAGTAAAAGTGAAAGAGAAAGAAGAGTAAAGAAAAAGCTGCTGACAGGAAAAACAAAAGGAAAGATCTGAGAAGGATGATGGTTGTCTGAGGCGGTTTTAAGTAGAGATTTCTGAAGGAATGAGATAAATGGAGGATGGTGACCTTTTGGGGAGAAGTAAAAGAGTTCAGCGAGAGGAGAGAAAAGGTTCCTGGGAAGAGGACGACAGGGTGATGGACAGTAGGGCTCAGAGAGAGATAAAAGGAGGGCATAGAATGCTGTATTGTCGCCGAGGCTGTAGAAATGTGAAAACACATTCACTTTTTGATCTCTCAAATTAGAATACAAATGGGACATGATGTTTATGAGAAGTGTTTACTCCTGGTATTTTCCGATTTTCTATTTCTAGTTTAGGTCAAAAATAAAGTTTCTCAGACATTTGAATCTGAAACAGATAGCACTTCCGTTTTTTATATGCTATGGTATTCATGATCCATTTTCACATTCAGATGATGTGTCTCAGCTAGTGCTGGGGGTCAATATGCTCTCTATTCAGCATTCGCTCTCAACATTTTTGACAGGCTGTCATAACACAACAACTTCACGTCAGCAGCTTTCAGTGTCAACACTTGAAAGAATGTTGACTTTGCTTTCAGAATGCTGAATGTCGTCGAGGCTGTAGAAATGTGAAAACACATTCACTTTTTGATCTCTCAAATTAGAATACAAATGGGACATGATGTTTATGAGTAGTGTTCACTCCTGGTACATTTTCCTATTTCCAATTTCCTATGTTACTAATGTATCTTCCTTGTGAATTTGAAAGGAAGTGATGCATTCTTCATGCTGGACAAAGTGTCTCGCCGCCAGTAGAAAGCAGTAACCTGCCGTATGCTGAAGAGCTACTTCTACAGTATATCAAGGTCAAATTCCTCCACTGCCAAGCACACTGGGAGCAGACATTTCATTTTCCAAATGCCTGATGTTAAACGTTTCTCCTCTCATCCTTATTGGAATCTGCAGGAGCGCTGCAATTCTGAGACCAAAACACTTTTCACAGCATTGGAAGCCAAACCATTGGCTTAGCTAGGTTGCAGGATTTATACTGACGCAACATTAACTATTTATTAGGCTCAGTCAGATTCCTCTGTCGCTGTCCAGTAAAAACCACGTATCTGCAAATGTGGACATTTAAAATTTTTCATTAATTGTTCCTTTATTGGTTCAGAAAATGTTCGTAAGAATTTACAATGCAAAAGATTTTTTTACAAATCAATATCTGTTAACAGGTTCTGGGGAGTATTACTGCATATGTGTGAACAGTTGTATAAAGCCCTTTGTGGCTCCAGAGGAAGCTGTGCAAGGTCTGATAAATTGAGATCACTTGAGGCAGGGTTGGTTGAGGCTGAAGACTACAACTTTGAAAATGAAAAAGATCTGTTGGTGTGAAGATAGAAAGAAGTGAGTTCACCAGACCTATGTAGCGCACTCCTCACCTCAGCTTGAGGTTGGAGTAGCTGCTACTAGCATAAGGGAGCGTTCAGACCAAAGAAAGTGATCCGGCGATTTGCCGCAGGGTTTTGCCACGGTGGGAGTGTCACTTAAATGTGAGTTTGACAATGTTATAGAAGTGCAAAGTGAAATCGATGGAGTACTCTTTTAAGTTGACGTTTTGGAGATTTAATACAATATGAGATATTAAGGACCTTTTCTGCTGTCAAATGAAACCGCTGTTCCTTCAACAGTCAGCTATTCAAAATGTGACAAATAACAAGCACATGCACTTTCACACCATTGTGTTTATTGAAAAAAAACACACAACAGCTCTTTGTGGTTACATGTACTTGTCATTACCAAAGATGTATAAATGGACTTGGCATATTTGTGCCTTCTCATACAGACATATTTGTTATTCAAATACATCATCTCCGCTTTGGTATATCATCTGCGCCTGAGGATTTAAAGACCACCTTCCATTTTCCTGGTTCACTTTTAGCAGCATTTATCCCTTCATTTGATGTGTGAATTGACTATCAGACAGGGGATTAAGTACATTTTAGAGAAACACCTCTGTGGCACAGCAGCACATCTGCTAATCCCCAGCAATTCACTTCAGCATGTCTTTAAACTAACAAGCAGTTTAACATAATCTGCTTTAAGCCTGTCCATTCACTCCTATTCACTGGAGCATTTACATAGCAATCCTTTCTGCCTGAATGGTCTATGGAGAGAGAGAGAGACACACACACACAATGAAAGAATGAGAGAACATGCGCGGGAGAGTGAGGGGTTGTAGATGTGTGGGTGAGTTGTGTGTGAGAGTATACGTAGTTCCTCTTCCTATTACAGCGCATTTGTACTTTCTTCTCATCTCTGTCGCAGGGAGACATATATACAGTGAAGAAGTAGTATTGTTTTGTTTTGTTCCAGAAATAGCCGCAGTTGAGCCAAAAAAAATTGTTTATATGCTTATATGCCAAATAGACTACAACAATGAGGTTTGTCCTGCAAAAAAATGTTAAATAGTGGAAAGTTGTTTGGAGGAAGCTTGAAGGAGTTGGTGTTACAGATTTATTGACGGAGGCAAGTAGGGAGTGCATGAAAAACTGGTCAGAGGAATGTGTGAGGGGTGGAGTGGAGAAGCAAAAGAGCGTGATGATGAAGGATGGAGTAAACGGGCTGCCTATGAACAGTGTTAAACCTTTTCACCCCGACTTGTTGCAAAACAACAACTTCAGCATAGAGTCCTGTGACTGGGGCCCATCTTCACCTACTCCTGTCAGAAACACACCCACAACTCATCAAAACAACCCAAGGAATTGATGAGAGAAATGAGGAAAAGAAGGGATAACGCGTAGATTAAGGAGAGGCATGATGATGAAGAGAGGCGACAGAGAAGAAGTCTGCCATGTCCACCTCTGACCTCAATTCTGATTTGTTCTTGATTGACCTTTAAACTTTTGGCCAAAAAAAAGCACTTCACACTACTGCTAATCCTTTCTCACAGACAAATCAATATGAAAGTCAACAGTGAAAACAGGAGTGCTGAAAAGATAAATTATATACACAAGAAGGAATGAAGAAACTGGAAGATATAATAAAAAAACGCACTTGTTCCTGTTAACTTATTACTTGGGAAAATATGCTGAGTCATTTCTTTTTTGGGGCATTTTTAGGCCTTTTTTATTTTCACAGGACAGATGAAGACATGAAGGGCCCTATCTTGCACTCAGCGCAATTGCCTTTGTACACCGACGCATGTATCATTCCTATTTTGCACCTGACGCACAGCGGAATTTTCCCTCCACAGACGTCGGTAAATTAGGGAATGTATTTGCGCTCCCGGGGGCGGTTCAGCGAAAAGAGGAGGCGTGTCCCGGCGCAAACGTTCCCTAGTGCTATTTTGCAGTTTCAGAAAACAATTCAGCCACTGACCAGGAAAAACCTGGTCTAAAGTCAGTGGCGCTAGTCTAAAGTCAGTAGCACGTTATTCAGATGCTATTTTAGGGACGAATGCTTGACCATAATGTAGCGTGTGCACAACGCGCATACACTTTGCTTCCCTCATCTACAAGGATGCAGCAGTTCCCATTTTTGCAAACCATACATAATTACAAGGGAAAATATTACTGAAAATGCACTTCAGGTGTTTGGATAGGTCCGGAGGCACTTTATAGTACAATCCTCAAAAAGTCTCAGCATTCTTTGTGGCTTGTTGTGTTTTACACATTTCCATGAATCATGGATGTGTTGATGACATAAATGAGGAAATATTAGAGCGGCAATGCGCGATGCGCTCCTGGTGGAGCGAGTGGACGGAGATGGAGTGGGGGGAGGAGGAAGGGGCACAACAGGTTCAGGTGGTGCATTTGGAGGCCCACGCTTCATGGCTGCAGCAACATCGCCACCCGGTCAAGACAGGCATTTATTACTTTTCCGCATCTCGGACAGCTCCCGCTGGCGTGCGCCAGGCAAATCCACTGTTATAATAGCAATCCGCCATGGAACAAGCGCGCCTGCTCTTAAAGGGAATGTGAGATGACGCTCTGATTGGTTTATTGCACGTTATGCCCAAACCACACCTAGCCACTTCAGACCAACCCATTTTAGATTTGCGTCGGGCGCAAGACTCATTTATCCCGCCGGTATAATAGCAACAGCGCCCGAGATCCGCCCACAAAGCTACTTGCGTTTCACGGTTAATACTTGCGTTTCAGATCGTTAAAATAGGGCCCGAAAGGGGAGAGAGAAGGGGAATGACATGCAGAACCTGCGGCCGCTGCGTCGAGGAGTAAACCTCTATATAGGTGCGCCTGCTCTACCAACTGAGCCAACCCGGCCACTGTGTCATTCTTTAAGCATAATAAGTAAGTATACATGTCCTGCATTATAAAATGACCACACATTAAATTAATATCAAACTGATGGTGACATTTTGTGGAATGTCCTTGATCAGTGCAATTTAAAAAAAACATGTTTCTGTTTAAATAATAATAATAATTCCCTTTTCTTTCTTTTATTCTCTATTGTTTAGAAACATACCTATACAATTACATATAAACATCACCTTCATAAAGAAGGGTTACAAACACATCTCTTTACCCATGAAACATGAGCTATCCATTTGAAGTTATTGCGACTAGTATCACACGCATACACACACACACACACACACACACACACACAACACACACACACACACACACACACACACACAGAGAGAGAGAGATGTAGGTGTCAAGCCATTTAAACTTAACGAAGGCCTAATGATAGACTGGGAATGGCTTTTACAGCTTGTTATTGTCATTGTGAAACCAGTCACTGTATCACTTTACAACCACCATAAACTCATTGACAGGGAAAGGTGTGGTTAGGGTGAGGCACTACAAAACTGAGAATGACTATCAGAAATCCACCTCTGTAATCATGATATCATAAATATTTCAATTATTCTTAATTGCTTTACTGTATGTCTAAAATGAATGACTGGGTTTCCCTCAAGCTATCTGGCAAATACAATGTTTTCATTAGGATTTCAATGGGATTGATATCCTGTTACATTTCTCTAAGGCACAGAGACGGTAAAGCAAAACCACAAATTAAAGGCTCAAATTTACTTTGAGTATTTGTAGTGTAATAAATAAATTATGAGGGGGCGTATATCAAATCAAGTGCAGTCAGAACAAGAGCCTTCTGGCTAAATAATATGCTTTGTAAGGAGAAAGTGATGACACATGCAGTGTTTTTAAGTCTTGAAGAAGCCAAGTCAATTTGGCCCCCTGTGAAGAGCAGGGGTTACGGCTGTTAAATAAGGAACTGAATGGCCAAAAGGGTGGAATGTTGAAAATGTCCTGTTAAGGTAACAGAATTGTTTGCAGAAGACAGAAGAGTCGTGTGGCAGCTACTTCCTGAGTAGGAGCTGAAAGAGAGAGCAAGATGTCCCACCTGCTCTGTGGGATCTTTGTCTGCCTACTTTTCTGATTCATAAATCTGCAACAGCTTACCAAATAACTGAGGATCACGATCAGCAGCCACCCACTAACATTTATTCGCCCCCACCCACAATGATCAGCCCCCACTTCTGTTTCCATCTGTCCCACAAAATATGTGAGACAGCTCTGGCTGAAGTTTGCTGTAACCTTGGTGAATGGTGTTTATCTTGTTGTGTGTCATGCACAATATCTTGAACACGGCTGATTGGATTCTTAACATCATTTAAGTGCATCTTCTCAGTGCTTTATTAAGGCATTTTGAAAAATGCACTGACTGATGGAATAAAGTATATTAAGGTTTTTCCATGGGTTCAGGTCAGTCTGCTTTACCCCAAAATTCCACTATGCGCAGAAGTGACCCGTTCCTGCTGCGCCGCGGTTTGGTTCCATCCCCCGCCACGTGCCATACCACACCGGGAGCATCTCGCAGTTAGAAGCGAAGCGTCTTGCCTGCCCGACCGACACTGAAGGCTCTCTACAAGTACTTGAAAGAACAATCACGTGTTTATTAGCTAGTATCTACCTCCACTCCAAGCACTCCTGCAATTAAACTCCATGCCTTCTCTTTTCTGGCGTTGTCCTTATAAAAAGGATCTGTGGTGTCGTATAACGTTAATATCTTGTGTTTTTCCACCTTCAAGATGAATCTCTCGTCGTCCATGGTGTTGTAGAGGAGACGCATATAATATTGAGGTGTCTTTTGGTAAATTGACTGGATGCTTTCGTCCACTTGCTGATCACTGTCAGCCGTATGAGAGCTGTGTTAAGTTACCATACTTTCCTGCTGTTGCTGCTTCACATTAAAAGTTTTCCAAAGGTGAACTGGCGGAATGCTTTTATTGTGAAGACGTTATAGCAAATGCAATGTGTTTATCACAAGTAATTAGTGGCACTATTCATGAATGAAAACTGAGTTTTAACTAGAGCTAAAACAAATACCACGGGAAGAGCTACGTTATGTAATGAAAAAAGTGATGTAGGAGCATAGCCTAGAAATCTAGACGTACCCTAGTGGCAGCAAATATAATTTGCAGCCAGGGTCAGTCTAACAAATCTCCGTTGGCTTGCGAGCTGGGAAAACCAAATTCTGGTCAGGCCAATCACATCGTGTAGAGAGTCGGTGGGCGGGTTTAACATAAGGCTGGCAGAGTTGCGACGGTTCCGCGTTAATTCCCTGCTACTTGAAAACAAAGAAGATGGCTGCTGCTGCTGGCGAACAGCGGTCTTTCGAATCGGCTTTGGCCGCGACTCTGGAAGACTTGGAGTTAAGCACTGAAGTCATTCTTAAAAAAGGAAGATGTGTTCGGAGTTTTGCCGACCGGCTATGGCAAAAGTTTAATCTATCAACTAGCGTTGCTATGGTTGGCTATGAGTGCAGAGGGAATTTGAAAGACAACAGTTTATCCCGCCACTCGGATTGAGACCTGCCAATGGTGAGTTCCCAGACCCAACATCTTGATGTGGGTCTGGCTTGTCAGGCTAGTAGAAGCAATTACGCTGAGGGAAACACTGTATTGGCTGAAACACAGAGTTTGGGTATCTGAATCTCTATCAGTTGATAAAAAGTAGGATCACTAATATTTGCATCCCTAATACTTACCACTGTCTTTGAAGGTATAACAAATTATAATACAAGTGTGAGTAGCACAAGGGTGTTGTACAATTTCCTACTGCCAATTTAAATGATTGCTATCAAACAATGGGAAGCAGTAAAGGAGGAAGCTTAATATTTCTGAACTCAACGGCATCAAAAAGTTCAACAGGAGTTCAATCAGCTATGGAGGAGGCACATGCCTGTCATGAGGCAAAATAATTGCAAGAGTTCAGAGTTGTTTTGGTTGAGCCGTCACTACGGCAGTTTGGGGAAACAGCCTTTCAAAGAAGGTTAACTAGCAGCTTCACATTGGCTAACAAATGGGAGGAATAACTGTTTATATATTAATAATAATAATAATAAATAATAAATGTTTTAAGATGTGTACCAAATAATCTAAATCACTTAAAGTTGTTTATGTCAGCTCTTTTGCTTCACTTTCCGGGATGCCATTGGACACTGATTTACAAGCATGGGTTATGGTAATTGTAATTATAAATTCAAAACTAACTTGGTTTTGCCCTGAATAGGTGGGGAGGACCACCTAAAGTGGGAGCTTACGCTAATAAAAGAGCTACACGTGTTCCAATGGCCAATGACAACTGTTCCTGCAGCCAAGAATAGCGAAGCCCAATAAAACCTTTCTGTCTCTATTGCTTGTCCTATTCACTGTTGCTTTCTCCAGCTCTCTTTCTCTGTCTCACACACTCACACATGCCAAGCACAATGCCTCTTTCAGTTGATTAATAATTCTTACGCATGCCTGCTGAGTGTTGTGTGTTTTGGATATTTCATAATATCATCATATTGAAATATGAATGACTTTTAAAACAAAACAGTTCTGAATGAAAACAAAAAACGATGTGTTAAACTAACCGACTGAGCAGAGAGAAGCACCATCAAATTATCTGAAAACATATGCAGACTGGTTTACAGAAGGATCACTTATTGAACGCAATATTTACATTATCAGTGAATAGATAGAAGAGTACAGAGTACAGAGGATTAGAGAAGAAAGACAAAAGAGTGAGAGACTGGAGAAGAGAAGAGAAGAGAAGAGAAGAGAAGAGAAGAGAAGAGAAGAGAAGAGAAGAGAAGAGAAGAGAAGAGACCTGTTATGGTGGCTGTTTAGGGCCAAACAGAGCAAGGTGACACCGGGGGCAGGGGGTTGACCTACAAACCGACGGTAACCCCCACACCTGCATGAACACACGCATACAAAGACACGTCCACCAACCCAGACACATAAACATGAACACAGACACTAACTTATTCACACATCGTTGCCCACAACACCAGCTCCTCTAGACCTGCCAAAAGGCCACCATTTGACCAACCGATAATACCATCTGTTAGGCAAAACACTAGTGCTTTGTAATTCTTTCTCATAGACTTTACCAAACAATCAGATAAACACTGCCAGGGATTGAAAACCCTGTTTTACTGACAACTTCAAAGGAGAGCAATTTGAGAGAGGTTAGAGGTGAGGGCCAGAATTAAGGGGGGGAAGAAGTATGTCATTTCATTAAAACAGGCACTCTGTAACAAAGAATGGAAGATACATGAAGAAAAAGCAAGAGAAAGAAAAAGAGAATAGCTATTTCCATTCCATCATCATGAGAAATGTAAGCAAACTTTTGAAATGTTGCAGAAAAAGAAATGCGAATTAGGTGCGTTTCCATCAACTGGTTTGGAGCGAATAAATAGGCTACAGTGTATACAGTGTCGTCAAAGGTTGGCGCTATAGGCTAAGCATGGATGTTGTTGCCAGTAAACAGAGTAGAAGTACAGATTGCCATCTAACTGCATCTAACCCATCTACCGTACAAGATAAAAATGGAGAGATTTCTTCAAGACTTTTGTTCAATTTTGCAAGTTCTAACTGTTCTTTCATGTCCGTGAGTATTGGCTATGTCTCATGCTGTCCGCAGGATTAAGACATCCGACTTATCCCATTTCAACAACTTTTTTTTGACAAAGGCAAAAAACACCTCAAGCAAACGTGTTTGCCCAATTGAGAGAGTTTTATCAAATTTTGCCGTTTCCATTGAGTTTTTCTATTGCGATACTTCAAAATACGCATATAAATGTCTGAATGGAAACATGACTATTGATTAAAATGTATTTAAAATTAGTTATTGATGTTAGTATATTGATTCTAAATAAAGAATACTGACCAGAAATCTATTTATAAAACTTCAAACTTCAAAATTCAGTTACGAACCTTTCATAAATTTCCTTAATGGCATTTTCACCTTTATTTGACAGTGTAGAGGCAGAGACTGGAAATAGGTACATAGAAAAGGGGAATGACATGCAACAAATCAAGCCAACATTGCGGTAATGAGGCATGCACTGTAACCACCCGGCTACCAAGGCGCTCCGCAAACCCTCCATTTTTTTCCCATTGATTAAGTTTAATACATTCACCAGATTCTTTATTAAATGTAAAATAAGCATGACGTGATGAATTTTCTGACACTGATCTCACGTGACGGCAAGCAACGCATTACTTAGTAACACATTACAGTTAAGTGCTTACTTTTTTCAATAATTTCATTACAGTTACTTATCCCAGTATCGTTCCATTATTTTGATTTATAAGGGTCGACTTGTTCACTGTCTTGTTATATCAGTTTGGTTTCTGTGCACTCTGCGGACAGACTGGGCTGGGACATGCTACCTTGAGGTGGGAGGAGAAATGCAATGACCAGTCATTTTTAAAGTTGTGTTATTCACATGTTGTATGTTCTTAGCTGCTAACGTTACCAATAGGTACACCTACACTAAGGAATCACACAGCTGGAACTTCTGAAGAGCTGTGTGCAGTCAAAGAGGATAAGCTAGCTGATGCTGGATAGTCAATAAATCCCTCCAAATTGTTGGGCTGCCTGCTTGTTAAACCACAATGACTTTTTCAATGTATGACGAGTAATCAATTACAGTTTTCTAGTACCTTGTCTAACACTTTTGGGAACACAGAAATATGGTGTCCTACAGTATAGTTATAGCATCTTTCTGACCTCTTGCAGAATGAACAGCTTAAGTTTCTGATGTTAACACAGCAGGACAGGAAGGAGGGACAACGGGACACAGGGAGGGAGGACAGAAATGGGCAGGAATTGAGTCAGATGGGGGAGGTGATGGGAGCATAGCGGGGTGTCGGAAGGGTGGCGGGGGTGCATGAGGGTCTACTAGGGGTGAGAGGCGCAGTGGGATAAGAGCGTGGGGAGTTCATGCCCCTGCCAGGCCCTTTTCGCACTGCATAAACAAAGAGATTACAGTGAGAAGGAGCTCCGCGCCGCCAACAAGCAGGGGCACCACACACACACACACACACACACACACGCACACACACACACACACACACACACAGTCACATGCATACAGGAATCATACAAACAAACACACACACACAAGCATAAAAATACATACTTGCACACACAAACAAGGCAAAACTTGTGAAAACAGACATGCACACACAAACACAACATGAACACAATACACTGACACACACTAACGAGAAGCATCACAACATAGTGGCGCCACCTGTCTCCTCTTCACCAATTAATGAGCTCCCCGCTCCCGGGATGCTACAGCGAGTTGGCAATTAGCAAGGAAAAGAAAGGGGGAGGCATGAAATGAGGGAGAAAAACAGATGACAGGAGGGGGAAAAGGGTTTAGGAGAAGAGACAGATGAATAAGAGAGAGGAGAAAGGATAGAAAACAGAGAGAAGGGATACAGATAAACTAATGATTTCAAACCCTAAATTTTGAACAGACCGTGACAGAGAGAA
Source organism: Perca fluviatilis (assembly GCF_010015445.1). Classification (NCBI taxonomy): domain Eukaryota; kingdom Metazoa; phylum Chordata; class Actinopteri; order Perciformes; family Percidae; genus Perca; species Perca fluviatilis. The sequence continues at coordinate 21,099,070 of NC_053117.1, forward strand.
AAACCCAGAGAACCTGACAGATCCACATTTATCCAAAAGAAGTTTGAACCCTAGAGTTGAAATATCTGTAACTACCATTCATTTACTATCTCTTATATAATTTGCAGCCATAACTTCATTTCAAATGGTTGTTTATTGACAAGAAGATGTAAAAAGTGGGGTTCAAATACCAAAAAGCACAACTTTTCTTTGCAAAAGTTGAGGTTAGTATCCATACTTTCTATTACACAGTTAGCTATTTTGCAATACCTTTTTAGACATTTAGTGGATTTCATGAAAGTTGGGGAGGTGGATTTGTAATTTCCACCCTAAACCATTTTTACTTGTTTTAAATTTAATCATTAAATGGGAAAATAAATAGTTACACCAATCATGTGAAGAGCATGGAGGAAATATGAAAAATGGCAAGATGGTGGGGATTAAATGAGGATCATGGTGGAAAAAAGGTTGTTATTGTGGCTGCTGATGCATGGTCAGCATATCATCACATTACAGTGAAGCATTTTGTTTTTCATTGTGCCAGCCTGTATGCTTCGGTCTCCTGTTTGTGTTTATATTTCCACCTACCACAATCGCTCTGACTACGTCTCTTTCATTCTGTTATTCAGTCAATCTTTGTTTCCTGTTTCTCTTTCTTAAATACACACCCCCACCCACACACACACACACACACACACACACACACACACACTCTTTTGTTTGCCACCTGATAACAGGCAGTCATTCATACAGCCTCTCGACCCCCATGACCTCTGAACCCTGAGACCTAAATACGGAACAAGAACTGAGAGACTGGTCACGCATTTGTCTGACAGTGATTGCTCACACAGACACACTCACACACAAAAGTTACGGAGGTCTACCTTTTCTAACTTTAGTATGAAAACCATACTACACTCTTGTAAAAGTATCAAATAAATGAAAAAGCCTTATTGCAGACACTGCAGGAATAGAGGCAACTTCAATAAGTACTGAATAGATAAAAAAAAAAAAAGGTGCAGATTTGGATGTCTGAGGTTAGGAAAAATTAGCTCCCCTCGGAAGAAACCATTCTGATGCTTTACAGCTGCTATTGAAAATACAAAATTAAAAATACATTTAATAATACAGTAAGCTTTATTTATCTTGTTATTTATTCTGTTAAATGTTTGACTTTGATATTTTACTAGTTTAGTTAGGCTATGGGAAGAAGTGTAGGAGTTTTAGATTGACTTTGTGTCAACTTTGTGCTAAGCAAGTGTTTGATTTAAGGAAGAAAAAAAGAAGTGTCTTCACCTCTCTGTAGGCATTCAAAAACATGCAGATGCACATCTTTAGCACGGTTACTATGTGTTGGGATAAATTATTATCTTTTTGCATGTCAGTCATGTTTTTTTAACTTGTTTTTTGGTAACTGCGTAAGTACCCCACTGAATTTCATTCCTATAACAATTTAAAATTCTAATGAGTGGTTACTATTGACAGTAGGTACTGGAGTAGTTACTAGTTAGTTTGAAAAGAAACTTCCACCGACAATAAGGAATACACAATACACACACTTGCACGCTCACACAGACAAACACACCAAGACATGATGTGTATAAAACAATAAAGAAAGGCAGAAACAGTAATTCAAATCACACACGCACCCTCACCATGTCCACAGACACACACACAGCGCAGGTGTGGGGTCAGTGTTAGGGTCAGTGGCCTCGGTCCAGCTCCCAAATATAGAGCACCCACTATTTGGGGATCCTTAAGTTCACTGCAGGTTCTCGTATTCCCACCATGGACCCTTTATGTACTGAGAGAAACAGACATACCTAACACACAAAACATGCATTCATTCATGCATACACTCACACTCTGACCACTCCAGTACAAGTATTCACACTCATACATACATATATGTAAATTAATGTATGTGGACAAAATACCCACTGCGTTACACACTCTGCTACCCTAACAAATCATTAAGATTTTTATCATCCCCCCCCCAACTTTTTTTCGTGTTCCTCTTATTCTGTTTTTCCTTCTTTCCTGACTCCCACCATATCCCTTTCTCGCTCTCTTGGAAGACACTATTCACAGTGTCCATTAAGTGTGCAACAGAGGCCCTCCTCTATAGCTGAAACACAAGACTGACACTCTGACCCCTCAGAATGACCTTTACACCCCAAGCTTACGGCTCTGACACGTAGAAACATGCCTATACGTGTTTTTGTGTGCATTTGTTGCACATCGAAGCAGCAAACTGATCGGTAGTGTGAGTTCACATCTGCACTGCCAGGGCAACAAACAGGACTAAAAAAAGACAATAGCAGTAGGTATATAAATATTACTAATACTAATATTAGTTCTGTTGTGGTAAATTCACAATGCTATGCTACGTAAAAGGATGACAAGCTACATCAAATGGCAGCAAGGAATCCTACAGAGAAACAAATGACTACAGAAAATCATCGGATCTGAACATCAATTGCATGTCTGTTTAACAAACGGCAAAGAGAAAGAGCTCTTTAAATCATGCACTTTGGCTTATGAATAACACTTTCTATGCTTTATAGCTCTTTTATTATTATTATTATTATTATTATTATTGTGTTTATGATAGCTTTAGGATGATAGGAAAGGGGGGGGGCAGGGGATGACACACAGCAAAGGGCAGACATTGCAACACACAATCTAATGTGATTGTCTGTGTGTGTGTGTGTGTGTGTGTGTGTGTGTGTGTACACAAATGTATATATTAGTTTGAGTGTTGCACTGTGCCGTTTGTCAGTTCCTCCACATTCTTATATTACATGCTCTTATTGACTCCATATGATGTCAATTTATATGGAGCGTACAGCATTACAACAGATATCCTCATTGTATCATTGTAGCTTACTAATGGATAAAACAGCAATAGTGTTTTTTTTCTGGCAGTGTCATATTACTTTTAAAAGATGTTGATTGTTGATGTCTGTGTCTCAGTGAATCATTCTGAGTCATCATTGCATGATCTGGGTGGTCTTTTATACATTCCTGCAGCTGCTGCCTAGTTACAGGAGCTGTTAAAGAATGGTTTAAGAATGGAAACAGTTTGTGAGAGCCGTGTGGAGGCAATCCCAAACCACTTTTTTTTCTGAATATCGAGGACAGCGCCTTAAAGTTCATTACTGTAATAAAATATAGTAAAAAAAATTGGTTAGCTTCATTCCTCATGTGCTATGTTCAGCTTATATGCCTAAACCAATTAAAAGGTGTCTTTTCATTTTAAAAGTCGTACTAAACTCATTTTAGAATTTTGAATAAACAAATCCCCTTATGTTGAACAGCTGTTTCACTGCTCTTAATGAAATGATGCAATCAAGGTTAGGGTTGTAAGAGGAACATGCAGTTAAATTTGTTAATGTATCAACAACAGCTCAAGTCATTCAATGTAACTCAATCTTGTAATTACTCCCTGAAGAGCACAAAAAGACCCTTGACGTGTGTGTGTGTGTGTGTGTACACAGAGGATAAATGAATGCATCTGTACTGATTTGCACTAATGAAGTGTGTCCTTCAGGTACAGCTGCAAAAATGTTGGCATTTCACCCCCACTCATCTCATCCTGTTCGTCTAATTGCTCATACATGGACTGCGTGTGTGTGTGTGTGTGTGTGTGTGTGTGTGTGTGTGTGTGTGTGTGTGTGTGTGTGTGTGTGTGTGTGTGTGTGTGTGTGTGTGTGTGTGTGTGTGTGTGTGAAGAGGCTGAGGTAGTCATTGGAACATTATTGGTTATTCTAGAAGATCGGCCTGTGACATTTAATAACAAGCTCCCGTCTTCTCATCTAAAATACCTGGAACTCTCCAGGTACGTCGGTCCAGCTCAGTATCAGGTGCACAGAACAGATGAGCCCCGGAACTAGTAAAGGACAGCTTCACATACACAAACACACACACTGCTCTACCTCAGCCTTAAACAATGCCACATTTGTCTAACAGCTGATCTCCACATGATAAGAGATAAAAGTATATTAGGCAGGACACCCACACATACAAAATCATGTCTTCAGATGGTTATCGTATTTACATAATCATTAGTTGTGGGTGAGACTCTGTCACGATCTGTGTGGTGTTCCCAGTGGTATTAGAAGCAATTACTGTCTAAGAGATAGGCCTGCGTGGACAGCCACACACACACACACACACACACACACACACACACACACACACACACACACACACACACACACACACACACACACACACACACACACACAACACACACACGCTGAAATAGAGCAGTAGCTTTATTTAATGATCAGGAAACAAAAGAAACAAAACAAAGCAACACATTAATGTCACAGTTACAAAACAAACTTATTTTCAAAATTCTGACAAACAGAAAGAAACACTACATGCACACGCTCACAGCCCACTAACACACACACAGAATCCGACCCCAATGCCCCTCCCCATGGCTTAGAGAAATTACTGCCACCTGAAGCGGAACCCTGTCCATCATGCGGAGGCCCCCCGTAAGCCCCACAGGTGTCCTTTAACATGTCCAAAGAGCCCCCCCCCTCCTCATCTCTCCATGTTGCCATTCATCTGGCTGGAGTGGAGGACATCAAAACAAAACACATCCCTGGGGGAAAAACCTCACAGCTAACCATGCACATATATTACTCTGCAGTGAACACACAGCTTGGTACCAACTTACTATCAGACTATTAAATGTAGATCTCACATAATGGATTTTAAGAGTGTTTCTTTGGAGTTCCCCACAAAACACAAACTTTATTATTATTCATGTTGCACCCTTGTTGTCATCAAATGCGTTTTACTAATATGCTGTATAGATTTACTCAAGTTCTGTTACTCCAGTGCACATCCTCTTGTTCTGCTTCTCATCTCCTCTTGTGTTTTTAACAAGTTCATCCATAGCCAGGAAAGAAAGAACACATGACTTCATCGTGTGAAGATGAACACAATAAGTTATAAGAGACAGGTGGAAAACACTCCAAACCACAAAGACCAACTATGTGTTTCTCAACCATATTTCAGTTGGCTGTGGTTTAAAGAAGTGTTGCTAAACAAAACAGCATTTGTTTAAAATTGAGAGAAATGGAGCAATCACCAATTCTTGCTAAAAGTCATTCAAGTGAAAAGTACCTGCAAATTGGCCAAATCCAGTCACTCCGCATTAACAGGCAGTGGGCTGAAAACATAATATGCATGGCAACAAATGCTTTTCCATTGTAGCCCACAGATCATCTTTCTCTGCAGTGAAAGCACAAAAGGGATTTTGTATTGCTAAAGCCGAATTTTTACCTAAGAGGTGATGGGACAACAAATAAAATGGAGTGACTGAGACCAAGATGTTACAGTCACAAAAAGACAGTTGTTAATATATTATACAAATACACAAACAAAGAGACCCAGGTAATCAGACAGACAGGCAAGGCAGAAATGACTGCAGCTACCGCCACAGACAGACAGCGAGACTTTTAGAATAAACACCAGAGCTCTGTGTCGCCCAGGAAGACATTCTTCTCTTTGATGTCAAGCCATGTGACCTCGCAGCAGTCTGAGGAATTGAGGCACCGTCCAAACAAACGTCAGCACCACTAACACCCTCAAGGTCAGTGTGTGTGTGTGTGTGTGTGTGTGTGTGTCTAAATTTTGGTGCGCACACATGTATGTGTGGCTGCGTGCTGAGATGTGGAGGGAAGTGGACGTGTGCCTCAAACTTTTGGGCTTGGTATGTCAGTTAAGCTATTTTCACGAATATTATTTTTTCTCTATACTCTTAATGTAGATAAGATTTAAAATACGCATAACTGGTTCTTTAACAGTAGCCAATATTTTTCTGCGCTAAACTGCCTGCATGAAAACCAATATATGAATAGGCTTGAATATGAATTATGAATTATACCAGTAGGGACTTAAAATTATTATTTGACACAGAACTATGCTTATTCGCATTCTTGCCATCAGTTAGATGGGAGGACTGACACCACTCTCACATCTGTCTATTAAAAATGGAGCTACAGCCAGCTAAGGTGACTTCCTGAAGTCTCACTGTGAGGTTGCTTGGCAACCAGCAGAGACTCTTTACTTTAGTGTGTGGCCCGACAGGTAAATTAAGTCCCCAACCTAATGTTAGTGAAAGTGTTGACATATGAACGCATCAAACATGCATTTTAGATGAATGAGATGAGAGTATACCCAGGTGTTCCTCATCCCAGTTTCTACCCGGGAGTTATTGTAAACAAACATTGTGATTGGGTCTATAGTTCGGCATATAACCCCATGTCAAACCACAACTTTTTTTTTTTTATACATATATACAGATTCAAACAAACAAGATGTAACAGACTAACTAGTGAGCTTTAGAGGTGCTGATAGGCAGTTTTTTTTACCTTTGAAACAGGCTAGACATTTTCCCCCTCTTTTCAGTCTTTATTGTAAGCTAAGCTAAGAAATCATTAAATGAAAAAAACATTAGTTATTCAGAGCTATATGTTGCAGCCTACAGCCTGTGCACTGACTTATTGTAGCAGCAGAGGTTTGGAAGTGATTAGTTTGTTTTCATGTCAGGCCTCATCTTGGATGACCACGAGCTGTTGCACTAAGACTGTTTACAGTACTAAGGATAGCTTATTATCTTAAATGAACAAGATCCAAAATCATATTCACGCTTTTGTGAAAACTCTCCCCCTTAATTTCGTCACCGCAGTACACATTGCCAGTGCTCTTTCTGTTTGGGTTCATCACAGCTGAATGACCACAGAGACAACAGTGCTACACTTTGAATACAATCCTCTCTCTCTGCTGGTAAACAGTGGTGTCCCATTGCAGCAGTTTATTTAGAAGTCTGTTCTAGCCCAAACAGGGATTATGACAAAGCCCACTGCTCCCTCTTTTAGACCACTAAGTACTTTCTGCTGCTTCTGAAGGCTTGTAGGCTGCTGAATAATATGGGCAGCTGTATGTGTGTATGAGACAGATAGAGATAAAGATACAGACAAAGTGAAAGAGAGAGAGAAAGAGAAAGAGAGAGAAAAAAAAATGGGTGACAGTGAAAGCAACTGTGCTTACAGAAAAAGCGTCATAACAGACGCTCACACAGTGACGAGTGAGCAGCACTTCAGATCTGTCTGATAAAACCCTGGCTTGAGCAATTGTGCAGAACCCTATAATGGCTTTACTACATGCAGAAACTCAATAAAAAGCTTAACTACAATACTCCCTTACTGGTTTTACACATACTACACAGTGTAAAAAGAGGGGGAAAAACATGCATAAGGTGAACATAATTGTTAAGGAGAGAAAAACAGTCTTTCAACTTTTTTAACTTGAATTGTCTGTTGATGACCATCTGATTGCAACAGGTGGAAGAAAACTATGTAAGTATGGTGCCCCCTTGGGGACAAACAACATGCAACCCATTCACTGCTAGATCCACAAATGTTTAGATGGTTTAGTGTTGTCGAGGAGGTGTTCATTAGAATACTCAAATAATTCATGAATATGAACTGCAATGTCTTTTTATACTATTATTTTCGAACCCTCTTTACTCATCTAGTATAAGTAATATCAAAAGTCTCAGTGTTTGAAGTCAGCTGCTGAAGTTTAAAAAAGTAATTCACCGTCCTAACAGCCACTCAAATGTGCATATGTTTCATGCTCTGGAAAACCCTACCATGACAAAGCCAAAGCCTGCAATGGAAATTAACCTATTTTTTAAATATTTGTTTCTCAGGAGAAATAATAGGAACAAGAGATTGTATCCATTGAAGAGAGTATTTATGCACAATCTGGTTGGTATCTACAACAAATGCACAACAGAAGTCCATGGAGTGAGATGTAATGGAAAAGCGCAAGTACGCTTCTTTTTTCATTTACAAGTTCATGACCTCACCAATAGCTACTTCCCGCTCTTCGTTCACACACACACACACACACACACACACACACACACACACACACACACACACACACACACACACACACACACACACACACACACACACACACAGCGCGTCTTTTTCCACTCTGCAGTGTGTACCTCAGGGTAGAGCCCCGTCATGTTGAAAGATGCTGTTGCCAGTACACCTGTGTGTGTGTGTGCACGTCGGTTCATACATGCATTTGCGTGCATATGCACATGCGGTTGTATATGTGTGCATGTGAAAACCCCCTCTCATGTTTCAGCAGTAATGGCCCTGCTGAAACATGCATCTCCCACTCAAAGGTTCCAGGCTGCTGTTTAATGCAGACACCACACAGCAGTGTTTCCTCAACAACTAGGCAGTCAAGGTGGGTCACCTAACCTAAAGAGTATAAGTGATATACCACATAAAATAAGCTTTATTGAATTGGTTAGATGAGTGCATCGTAGGCCAAATTCTGTACTGCATTGAGAAATTATTATTATTATTATTATTATAATAATTATTATTATTATTGTTTCTATTATAATGTAGATATGAAGGTTTTTGAAATTATTGATGAAAAGGCATTTGCAGTGGGGCTACTATTTACATATGTAACAGTAAGTATTGATGTGATAATATGCTAAAATAATAAATGTAAAACATTTTAAGCTGATATTAAAAGTTGTCTTATTATGGCCGGGTTGCATTAGTGGGTAGAGCAGGTGCACATATACTTGGAGGTTTATGCCTCGACGCAGAGGTCCAGGGTTCGAATCCGACCTGTGACAATTTCCTGCATGTCTTCCCCCCCTCTCTCTCTTAGCTGTCCTGTCAAATAAAAGCAGAAAAGCCCCCAAAAATAATCTAAATAAATAAATATATGTTGTCTTAGTGACACACCAATCTTCAACACGACCATCACCACCACCTCTAGTAAATATGGATTAGCATGCTTTCTAGCCACTGCTATTGTCTTGAGAGTTACAGCACACCCCAGATGGATCAAAGTAACCTGTAATGTATAAAGATACCATAACCTCAAAAACAGTAAACATTGCTTCCATAAAAATGTCTTAATGTCAATCTCAGTCCAAAACCCTCTCAAACATGATGATGGCATCCTACTGAGTGGATGCAACCTTGGTCATCATTCTGTGCACACACCTGTGGACATAATCAGTCAGGACGCTTCATATTTGAGGCAATGTCAGTTTCAAAACAATCCCACTGAGAGCCTCTCCTTCACTCTGCTAACCAAGTACCATCTGCTCAATATATCCCAAACTGCTGGCTAAAGTGTGGTCCTTTAAAGCATCCATATGTTAATCTGTAGTTAACAGCACCTGCCGTCCCTGACTGAATGGCCCAGTGTCCTCTAAGGAACACATATGCACTGGTGAAGAATATACTTGTCCAGATGCCAGTTGTGCTATGGACAGCTTTTTCTGCTACACATGCACAGACCTCTATTACTTTGTTGAGCACTTCTACACAATCCATTCAATCCATGAATGCTATTGATGCATTTATACATGTCTCCATACTTTGAGAGCCAGGCTTGGTTTCAGTGAATGACATTAGGTTGCTTGTTAAATATGTGATTATGCATTGACAAGGCATTCAAATGCTAAATATCCCTGCTCCAGCTCGTGGGGCTTTTACTTGCTGTAGTTGTCCATGCAGCTGGCTATAAAATGCACCCAGATACCAATAATTTTTCACTTGGCAACTGATGCTAAATCACTTGGGCTAATGTTACAAATTGCTGTCCCAAAGGAAACAAACATTTGCAAACAAGCAGGGTTTAAAACTCTTGGTGTGGTTTTCTCCAAACTCTCAACAAATGTAAAAAAAAAAATTATCTAAAAGTACATGAACATTTTCTACAAGCTATACTACTATCTCCCTTTTATCTCCGCTCTTATGTTTGTGCAGACTCACTGCTCAAAAACACTAAATTCTGTTTATAGACAATGTCTTTGAAGAAAAAGAAGTGAAATACTCACAAGTGAGCTTTTACAGCTAAAGTTAGATATTTAGGACAAGTCAAATATACAGTAATTTATAAAGGATATGGTGTCACTATCTTTGTGTTGCTCTTGGCAAGTTTGGATTTCGGAGAAACAAGCAACGTGAGACTGACTCCCTTCACTGCCGTCCTCCTCCTTCAGGGACTTACTGTAGCTGCACACTGTAGACTATTTTGATTAGCTTGGTTGGCTGCAAAATCAAGTATTTGCAAAGAAAGCAATAAGGGTTTCCCTGCGCTTCAATTTTCTCTTGATGAGAGTTTCCAGGACTACAATAAGGCTCCTTTACATAAGTATGGTTAATGTTAAAGAGAGTGAATTGGACTTGATTTCATACAAACACAGAGCAGTCATTCCCTGAGGCTGCAGGCTGTACACTGGAGCTTAAATGACCACGTACACCTGTTATGTTAATTTACAAAAAGGTCTTCTATTGTCCTTCTATAGTGGTATCAAACAGAATCAAATAAACACACTTCCTTAAATTTATATAAAATCCTTAGCTATAACTTAGTCAGCTTTTCTTTATGCTGAGCAGCTTTCATGGACGTGATATGTTTGTCCTCATTTTATTTGATGTATCAAGAAATGAAACCTACATTAAGTCATACAAAAGAGGCATATACAATGACTTTAAAACATTGTGTTTTCTGTTATACAGAAACGCAGATTTCCAGCCAAAGATTGCACATTGTATTAGATCTTGTAAGTGGAGGGTCAGGTCGTACAGATTCCCACCTGTAGAGTTGGAAAATTTTACTCAAATAAATAATCTTTATTTAAACATGACACTCTGGGCAGGTCCATTTCTTCATCTCTAAGAAAACACAGCTTCCAAAACACTGTAACGCACACTGGATTCATTTCACACATTTCTTTTTATTGCCACCCTATAAACCACTCCAGCCTTATGTGTGAGTGTGTGTGTCTCTCTCTGTTTTGTGTGTCTGTCTATGGCCTTTTCTGCATGTGTTATCCCCCATAGTCAGAACCACCATTAGACAAAGAGGTCAATTCATATTAAGTGTTAAAAAGGCCAGATTGTCCATAAATCAAAAGGTCTAGAAACTTTAATACATCTCGCAAAGCACAACCAGTGGAAAAATAAATTAAAATGACTACATTTACTCAAATAAAGGTGCCATTCAGTTTCTGACAAAGAAATTTACATGCCATTTGGTAATTGCTGTGAGTCAAAAAAGTAGAAAAAAATAGTTCTTTTAGCTTACACACAGCTCCAGTAAAATACATCCCGGAGGACCAAAACTCTCCATGCTTTAATAGTCATTACAGGGCATAAGCCCTAACAAGACTAGAATGAGATGTATGCTCAGACATACCTTTAAAAATGTTTCAGACATTAAGAAATACGAAACAACTTTAGTTTGCAAAGCTGTCAGATGAAAGATAATAAATGAGAATCATCAATGCATCTAAGAGAATATAAAAAGAATTTATAAGCCAGGCCCAGGCTTGACTGTAAGAAGAATGGAAGATTTATAGAGCAAGACTAATCAAACTCATCTTTTTGGCAACGGCTGTGCTCGTAAGACAGAGAGCATTAGTTTTAAACAGGCTGAACCAACACTGATTATCAACTTTTGGCAAAACTGAATATCAGCATGAAGACGATTAAAAATGTGGATAGCGTTTGGATAAGCTAGACAGATGACACCTACTAGGCTCCGGTCTGAAGAAGTAGATTACAAGTCAGTCTTTGTTTACGCCATATGTTCTCAAACAAAAGAATCCTATCATTTTGACCTGACCTTAACAGTAAAGGGGCAAAATAACCTATAACATGACAAGTATAAGCTTTGCTAATATTAGCACTTAAAATAAAGAGAAAAACCCTGTCACACATTCTAACATTAATATTAAAAATCTGATGGCTATAGTGTGCATTAACACACGGGGTACAACACCTCAGCTCACCTGCAAGCCAAAATTTTATCAATTGAGGGAAATAATAAATAGCTTTTATCTACTCCACGTCTGATCGGAGGTTTGTGGGAAGCAGAAAATGCCACTGTGGGTGTCAGCTTACAGACCAGCCTTCAGGTATCAAAAGCAGGCGTGTTGTGGCGAGAGCCAGGCGGTGTGCCAGACAGTTGGCTGTTTCTGAAAGGATCAGTGAGGCGGATTACTGCCTAAATCCCTTCTTTCACGGAGTTCCTACAAACTGTCATTTCTCTCTCTGCTTCACAAGAACGAATGAAAACACTGACAGGTAGGGTGACTCGAGAAAAGAAATAGCCTGCAGTGGAGACACAGAAACATTTTCTTGTCTGTGCGGAGTCCTTCACAATGTTTCTCTCGATAAGCTCGGTGTATGTTTTTTGTAACAAACTTATTCTTATCTATGTGAAACCTTGCCTGGTGAGAGAAATGTGTTGTTTGGACAACACAGATGTGAAGGTGGTGTATTCTGATGACTGACAGATTACAGTGTGTCAGCGAATTCACACCAAACCATAGAGAAACAAGCATTTGCACAGGTACATAACCCCATCCCCACACATAAGCACTCACACATCATGCATAGCTTTAGTTTGCGCTATACAATAAGCAGAATAATGTAAAGTCAAGGATCAAATATAAAATGAATCTCAATATTGTATATTTTCACCCACTGAAACTCATGACTACTTCAAGGACTTTCAACATCATAAATCTCAACAGAACAAAGACAATTTAAAGAGGTTCATGTATTTGTCCCACTGAAATAAATTCTATATATAGTATTTGTAATATTATGATAAATTACTAAATTTGTCATGGACTCTATTCTGATTTCAGACCATTCTACAAGCCGACATATCATCCACCCTCCACCATCTGCAGAGCTATCCAGTAAAACAGTACTACCATAGAGGTTTTAGTTAATCTTAGAAAACCATTAAAAGAAAACACATGATCAAATTCATGCGAGTCTCTAAATAGCCAAATGTCTGAACAGAAGATTGATTCATACTTATGGGTAAAGTGGCAATCACTCAGCAAGCACGGCATTTTACCCTACACTCATACATCACTGCTCTGAGGCACTTCTGTTAGCTGGTCTCACCACACACACACACACACACACACACACACACACACACACACACACACACACACACACACACACACACACACACACACACACACACACCCCACCCACATTGTTAAAGTGCTCAGCGGCAATCATATTAAAGCATGTATGTCTACCTGGCAGTGTGCCTGATGCCCAGTGTCCAGGCCTTCCAAATCTACACCAACACTGATCCAAACTTAAATAAAGCCAGACTCAAGGAGAGACTGCAGTGTAGCATACCATGTAAAACAGGTTACTTTAAATTGGCAAACATGTACCACAAGTCTGTTTTTCTCTTTAAACGCACATTTATAGAAGGCTATATTCCATGGCCAGCAGCAGCTCTGTAATTGTATTTACAGTGACCTGGCAATGAAAACCATCCAACTCATTCGCAGGCCATAGTCTCCCTATGAAAGGTCACAAGTTGTAGCTGCTACATTCAAATACAATTTCAAAATCAGGAAAAGGAAGAAAATGGTAATGGTAAATTATGGGGAAAAGTGTGGCACTTGTAGGTTGCTTTGCTTTCACTTTTCTGTCCATTTCATCCCAAACCAGCTCAATGGGGTTTAAGTCTGGTGACTGTGCTGGCCACTCCATGTTTTTAAGATTACCATCTTGTTCTTTTTTCCTAAGGTAGTTCTGGCATAGCTTGGACTTATGTTGTGGGTCATTATCTTGCTGTAGGATGAACCCCTTACCAACTAAACACATACCAGAGGGTACTGCATGGCGCTGCAAAATGCTGTGGTAACCATTTTGGTTCAGGGTGCCTTTCACTCTGTACAAATCACCGACCCTGGATCCAGGTAAACAGCCCCAGACCATCACGCTTCCTCCTCCATGTTTGACAGTTGATGTCACACACTGAGGAACTATCCTTTCACCTACTCAATGGCGTACAAAAATCCTGCGTGATGAACCGAAGATTTCAAATTGTGATTCATCAGTCCATAGCACCTTCTTCCAGTCTTCAGTAGTCCATTAACAATGTTTCTTGGCCCAGGCAAGCCTCTTTTTCTTATTCTGACGTCTTAGCAATGGCTTTCTTGCTGCAGCTCGACCTATCAAACCTGCAGCTCGAAGTCTTCTCTTTACTGTTGAAACTGAGACTTGCTTATTACGACCACTATTAAGCTGTGCTTGAAGCTGTTGTCCTGTGAGCCGTCTATCACGCAAGCTGTTGACTCTCAGAAACTTGTCTTCTGATTCTGTTGTGGCTTTGGGTCTGCCAGACCTCTTCCTGTCAGAGTTTCCCCCAGTTTCTAAGAGCCTTTTGATGGTGAAGAATACTGTACTCACTGATGGTCTGTCTCTCTTCCATTGTTAATTGCCTTTTTCCCGCCATTTTTATAGCAACACACTACTTTCTGCAGTACAATACTGTTCAAGTAATGCTCACGAGGGTATGGTACCACAGTGTGTTCCAACAATACTTTTATAAAAACAGAGGGGGTTGTAAGTAATCCAGACAAGTTGGAACACCTGTAGGAATTGGTAGCACCAACTTTCAAAGCTTGATCAACCTCCATTGCCGCAGAACAGCTTTACATTGTTTACCCATTTCTTGTTCCCTGAAAAAGGCATTTTTGTAAAATACTGAAATGTACATTATTTTTCAGTTTTGGGTAACCTTACTTTTTTTTTAACCTCAGGCAGTTCACCACTTACCTTTGTACCATTTCAAACTATTCATTGGACTTGAACTGCTACAATTTCAATAAAAAAACAAAAAAATGTGGGTGTTCTAAAACTTTTGACTGGTAGTATGTATATATATATATATATATATATATATATATATATATATATAAACACACAATATATATATATATATATATATAACACACATATATATATATATATATATATATATATATATATATATATATATATATTAACGCACGCGCGTTTTATGATTTGGGCCTCTGTAGTTTGGGAAATAAGGAAGCGATACAGCAGTAACGTTGTGGATAGCTATCTATGAAACCAGAACTCCGTAAAGTGTTCTGTGATAACATCCAGGGGATCACCAAACCAGCCATCTGGCCTCTGGCTCACCGCGGCAGAGTGAAGCACATTTCCGGTCTGATCTACGAGAAGACCCGCATTGTGCTGAAGGTGATCCTGGAGAATGTGATCCATGGCCCCGTTCGGACCTGGTTTTAAAATCCGATCTGAGTGATCGAATCACAAGTGGACAGCTCTAGATACGTGTGTTCCCACCTGGCAGTAGAATGCGCCTCACTTCCCCGCTTTATATTCAAAGAAACACATACATCATTTAAGTTTGCATAGCCTGGTTGTGTGTGAGCGTGGGTTTATAAATGTCAGTTGTTACTCTCACATAAATCATACATTAGAAATGTGCGATGACTTGAAAAAGCACTGCCCACATTGCCGCTTAATAAAAGCATTTAAAAAACAAAATAACGGTGGGACTTTTATTGTGAAGAATTTATAGGAAATGAAACCGCTTCACAGCTGCTGCTTTGAGTTCGCCAGCTTTCTCCAGAGCTAACAGTACTGTGGGGTCTGGCAATGCAAGACTAATACATAACAAAAGGAGACGACGTAAGAGAATATCTGTAGTAACATCCTACATACTAGCAGGGCTGGACTGGGACAAAAAATCGGCCCTGGCATTTTTGGGCCAGGCGGCCCACACCCACCGTGATTGGTCAGACAAATTCCCTGCAGACAGTCCTCTTAAAATATGCGTGCGTTCCATTAAATGAGTTGCCTAGTGTTCAGCGTTCATGTGATCATTTTGGATCCTTCAAGAGGGGACTCAAGACTTATCTGTTGATCTTACACTTAAATCATTCATTCTTAGAGTTATGATTTGTATATTTATGGTATTTTTATAATTTTTTATTATTGATATTTGATATTGTATTGTCATTATTTTTATTATTACTATTTTGCTTAATATTGGCTTAGCAACTTTAAAAACAGTTTACTGTTAATTTTAACTATTGTAAGATTCATATTTTGTCGCTTTGGACACAAGTGTCTGCTAAATACAATAACCATAACTATAACCCTTCCTAAAAGCTACAATAAAGCTGAGTAGTATATGCCCTGGAAAAGAGCACCAATACAAGAGAAGCTAATTAAGCTATTCAAGGAACACTGATGCTTGTATCATCACTGATTTTATAGATCCACAGGCTTTTCAGCTACCCAACAGGCCAACCGCTAGCATTTTCAATGTAAGCTTAAGCTGTTACCTGACAGCCACTAACTTTAATGTTACAGCCAAACTGCTTGTTGTCGTTATGACGTGACACACTCGCGCGTGAGCGAGCGCGCACGAACACACACACACACACACACACACACACACACACACACACACACACACACACACACACACACACACACACACACACACACACACACACACACACACACACAGCCTCCCTCCCTCCCTGAGAGTCTGTGTTAATTTGCCTACTCCTTACCACATCGTCATCTACTCTCTCTTCCATCTTTTCCTCACTCGCCTCCTCCCATAGACAGTATATGCCTCCTCCTCGTCTTCTTCCCTGACATCGTTGTTTCTGCTTCTATAGCCAGCCACCTCTCCTCCTCTACTTCAGGTAATGCTGATGTTGAAGCAGCTACTACAGACCCAAACGTCCGAAATTTTTGAGGAATCCGCCTGTAGATTCTTAATCTTTTTCTCCTCTAATTTCTCTGCACCTCCCTTGCACTTGGTGGTCGTTTGTCCATTATAACGTGAATGCTAAACTTCCAGCATAACTATTACAGATCACGTCTCAGGGCCGGGAGGCGTGGCCATAGTGGGTTTCGTAAATTTGCGGCCCGGAGTGGGGAAGGGGGTTCCTGGATTTCATTGGGTCAGGCCAGTGCCAATAAAGAAAATTAACCAATGGGCCGCTGTGACTTCTTTATGGGCCGGACCGGCCAAAAAAATAAAAAAAGGCCTATTTATATCGGCGATTCGGCCCAAAAGTCCGTCGGCCCACCGGGAAAATGCCCGGTATGCCAGATGGCCAGTCCAGCCCTGCATAATAGTGAATACAGGGACGTTTTATGAAACTAAAAATAATGTTATTGTATACCGGTGGCTCTCAGTGGTTTTTGTGACATGAGAAATACTTTGAATGAGTATGTAGTTCTGCTCACAGTTGAAGAGGTGGTCTTTAAAGTGAACACAGGACACATTCCCCTTCTCAAACTACCTCCAAAAGCGTTTTTTGTGATTGGATTTCACAAGATTAGCTTCGGAGTGAGTACCGATCTGCATCACCGCGACGTGCAGTTAAATTTTTTGATAGGTGCACGTCAGGCTACAGTGTAGGGTCCGGCGTAGGGTCCGTATCTACACATACCTACGTATGTAGCCACGGAGTCGATTTAACGCAGAACCACAAATTGGCCTGTAGTTAGAGCTGTCCACTTGTGATCCGATCTCTTATATTGGATTTTGATACCAGGTGGAAACGGGGGGCGTGATGCCGTCACCTAACACCTAGCATGCCAAGAGGAAGACAGGGTTCATCAACCTGTACGGCAGGGGTCATCAACTACATTTTTCCAAGGGCCAGAATTTTTCCAAGTAGACACCCAGGGGGCTGGACTTTCAAATAAAGAAAATAAAATGTATGTTATACCTTATACGCATATTCTTGTTTGATATTTTCACTTTCTTACTAAATGAATGCTATATATTTTTTAATGTATTAGTGTGAGCAAACTCCTAAAAAACATGGACAATCCATAATAACTGGCTCTTTAACTAAACAAATTATCTCAGATTAGGAGGCAGTTCACTGACGAGTGATAGTTAAAGTGTGTGATTATAGAAACGTTGGAAAACGCTTGCAGAAAGAAAGGCCTGTAGTCAGGTAAAAATGTCACTGTCAAAGAGCCTGATGCGAAAAGGTGATGTGGAAAACCAGCTTTAATGATGAATGGACTGATAAGCAGGTTATGTATTTGTCCTGTATGTCTCATTTGTAATGAAACAATGCTGTTGCAAAAGAATACAACCAGCATCATCATCAAGAATGACGATGGCATCATTCACATGCATATAAAGTAGCCACATGCAGCTATTTTGGTCTTTAGATTTACCGCTCCAGTAGAGAGGATGGTTTGTTTAGCCAGCAGTTAAGTTTACAAGAATTTCTCCAAGAATTTGTTTAAGATTCATGGCAAACTAAGATAAACAGTTAAATTACAAACTGACTTTAATTTAAGCTTCTTTGTAAAAATTTGCTATTTGCAGAGTAGACCTGTGTTTGCGTAAAACAGCTTGGTGGAGGAGAATGGACTGCGCAGACACATCGCACAGAAACATCGCTTCCTACACGTTTATTCCTGTGGGTATTGATAATTAGGCCTATTTACTTTTTACTCATGGAGGTTGTATTGTACTTACTGGCGTAGTTGCGCCAGCGGCCGTTTATAATCCTCCGGTATCGCTCCCAGTCAGGTACATGTTCTGCGTATTGAAACACACACACCTGTTCAGAATCCTGTATATCTTCCAAAATGCAACGCTTGTATCCAAATGAATTGTGCTTGAAACTGCATGGCTGATTTATGGGTGTTGTCCAGTTAAATGTGACTTAACTTTAGTTCTATTTCGTATAGGCTTCGCCCTCTAAGAGCTATTGCTATTGGGTTTATCCCTTCGCGCATGCACAGTCGTGAAGATGTTCTTTCGCACCCTGGAGCAGGTTCGGGAAAGTGGAGGTGAATCTGTTCGCCTCACGAGAGAACACACAGTGCACACTGTGGCTTTCCTCGAGCACACGGGACAATCCACCCCTTGGCGTTGGCGCCTTCTCCCACCAACCCTGGCCCAGAGCCCTCCTATACCTTTTTCCCCCGGTCTCTCTGATCCCTGAACGGCGCGATATTTCACCCCCCGGTGAAAAGCCAGTGGCGGTGTGGCTGGCCGCTGAGCGGGAACGCTTGCAGAGACTAGGCTTGCCCCCTGCCGTGGTGCGCACTATCCAGGGCACAAGATCATTTTTGTCACCATAAAACATTTTCAGAATCCACATGACATGGGCCTCACGATCAGTAGGCCTACTCATGATGATGACAGGGTTTTTCTCATCAAAATAATGTGTGTTTTGATTCATTAAACCTTGTTCAGTGGAAATAGGAAGATGAATTAGTCTATGTTCTGCTTGTGGACCTTGTGTCGCAGGTGGCGTTGACTACGTCAGCTTCACCCTTAACCCAATAGCAATAGCTCTTAGAGGGTGAAGCCTATACGAAATAGAACGATAGTTACGTATTGTAACTCCAGAGTATAGGCACAGCACTCTAAGATTCGGGCCACCTGCTTCACCAACATTGGCTGAAGAAAAATGCTGATGTTGGGAGCAGTGTATATAGAGCAATATACAGTATATGCGGACGTAAGAGAGGCCCGTGCGGGGCACAGGGCGCGAAAGAAAATCTTCACGACTGTGCATGCGCAAAGGGATAAACCCAATAGCTATATCTATAGGGCTGTGCCTATACTCTATAATCTGCAGTTACAATAACTAACTATCGATCCGCAATACCAAAACTAATCGGAATGTTATAGAGATGCATTTACGTGGGTTTGCGCTCTCCCTGTGAAATGTTGCCTGCTGTGAATTCTCGAAATGCTAAATACCAGAATGCATTTACTTCTTCACATTTTCTTAATTCCTTATTATTCTGCGGGCCTTTCTGTACAGTATGTTTAGTACAAATATGACAACAACAACAACAAAACTTACCGTAATAGTAAATTCTTTTTTAAAGTAGAATGTGTCGAAGACCCTGAGAAAGAGTGATACAGAGAGGAGGGAGGGAGACTGAGTGCATTGGGGCAGAGAACGGAATCATTTGTAACCAGCAGCACAGTATGTTTCGTCCAGCTAAATCAGATCTCACACAAAGACAGGCTTAATTAAACTTGCATGATAAATTCAAATTGCACTGCGTATGCGTACACACCCACAGTTAAATTCTAAGAGTCATGAGAAGCAGAACACAAGGATTTTCATCTTTTCTTTTTTTATGAAAAACATTCCCAGGGTCTATTTATGAGACAATGGCAATATCGAAGCCAGCAGCACAAAACATGGAGCTTTAATTCTCTATGGCAAACTCCAATAAAATCCAGGCAACCATATTGTAGTCTGACCTCAGCTGAACTTTACTCAAACCTTTTAGATGTAATATAGATACTGTGTTTCCAGCGCACATGGTAAATGTAATCTCTGAAAAGAAAACTATTTTGTTTACCATTGAATGTCCTCATTTACATTTGGTTACAGGTCCAATCCCTACAGTCATAGTTCCTGTCTGTATGCTGCTTTTAGTTCTCTATAAGATGTTGTGACTGAAAATATCCCTATTTATTCTGCGACCTGATGACAGTCCGCAGAGGGACTCACCCAAAGTGCATCCTGTCAGTCAGCATCTGCAGACCACCCCTGCTGGCTACACCTGCCAGAAAACATTGACTGTGTTTGCAGAAGTTTGATTGACGCGCTGACGTTGGTGAGTGACGCGATGTTTTCCCCCAGAAAACACCCCCAGAGGTGTGAAATACAGTATGGAGTCATGAACAGGTTAGAGTTAGAACTGTGTGTGTGTGTGTGTGTGTGTGTCTGTGAATTTTAGGAGGTGTCGGAGATAGAGAACAGCAAATTGAAGGATATGACTCATTACTGGCTCTATAGACCCCTCAGTATGCACCTTCTCTACCTGGAGAATTAAAACAAGGAACAAATGCATTTACCTGCCTGGTTACCAAATATTTTACGCCTGTTTGCCCTGGAACTTTTTTACCTTCAACACTGTGAGGTTGAAATGTGTTGCGTGTAAAAAGTAGGCATTTTTTGGCCAGTAGTTAGATTCCTGTTTTGTTACTTCCAATTGCTTTTTAATAATAGAAAGGTTTTGGGATTTAAAATGTGTGTCCTGTTAAGTTAAATAAGCTGTGACATAGGGCCTTCACTTGCAAAAGAACAGGTTGATGTAAGGACTTACACGTTTGGAAGATCAAAACTGTTGAAACTTGAAGCACACCATCCTACCAGTAGATAAATCTCTACCCTTTATGTCTCCTCTTCTCTTCTTTTATTACAAAAAAACAACAAACACACAGGGACTCCACACCACAGCAAAGCGGGCCCACCATGAAATCACATGCTCCTCCTGAGTAAATCTGGGGAATCAGGCTCTCGTGTCTCAAATCAGTTAGAAAGTGAAATGTTTTCCAACCGAAAATGGCATCTACTGTTGTACAAGTTGTCCTCTGAATCTGGGTACATTTTAACAGCCGACATTATGTCAGAAGTGGGGCTCAAAGTAAATTTCAATTCTTACCCGTTTGGGTGCAAGTGCGTTTTTAAAAGGGAACATTAAATTCAACATTGACCTTTATAATGGAGAACTGTAAACATTTTAAGGATTGCTTCTTTGGTTTCAAAACATAGATGCACCATTCTGCTGCTACAGAGCCCCTTGCTTACTTCCACACAGTAGACCCACTCACTGCTCTTTTATAACATCCAATATGTGAGGCCCTAACCTACCTGCAACCAAGTCTGACTAAATCCCCAAGAATGTGGAGAGAGTAGAGAGAAGGAAAATCAAAATATCCGATACTCGTAAATTGGTGTTTCAATAAATCATAGCATAACAACAAATCTTAGGAAAATTATGTTTTTGTTAGCATGATCATTGCTGTGATGTTTTTGCTGCTCTTTCTAAAGATCACTTAGCATTTGAACAGCAGCCATGTTTAGAAGGGCATAACTAGAAGGGCATTCTCTAGTTATGGTGAGTAGACCTCTGCCAAGGCATGCCCTTGCTCTCAATGTTAATGCAGTGGGAATTTTCCCAGCAGGGAACTAATTATTAATTAAAATTATAAAAATGATTCTTGTATATGCCCCGTGATTTGGATTCGCTCCAAGATTCCACCAAGTTTCATGAAAATAGTGCCAGTAGTTTTTCCGTAATCCTGCTGACAGACTGACAAACCGAGCCGAAAAACATAACCTCCTTGGCTTATGTAATAATGTGATTATGGCCAATAACCAGAGATTATTTTGTTTACATGGTTTAGTGAATGTATAACACTGTTCCTTTTGGTTACTTAAATTAGAATAAAAAATGTGCCAGTAGCCGTAAATTAATCAGTGAATCAGCAGCCTGCCCATGGCATGCACATGTTGCTTTAAAAGGAGTGGTGTTTTGTCTGGTACGATTAGATAAATTAAAGGCGTTTATGACATGCAATGTTTCAATAAAAAAGAAAAATCTATATATATAATTGTATTAATAAACATACAGACATAAACCGCACATATAAACATTTTCATAATAGATTTAATTTATTTATACAAATTTATTTGATTGTAACTATACAGTACATACACTACTGTACCTACATTCCTTAGTAAATGATGGTAGAGATTTAGAGATTACAGAGCTTGTTACAGAACAGCATATTTAGTTTTTTTGGAAAGATGGCTAGTCTGTCAGGGTTATGGTTAGAATTAAAGTAGACCACAGACACACAAGCAGACAAGAAAACAACACAGAGAGTTAACAAGAAGGGCACGGTCATGGAGAATGAACAGAAACACGCAGAACTAATTCATACGGGATGAAAACCAATCTTGAAGTAGAGCCACTTCACATTGAGAACGCCTTGTGGCAACAAATAGCGTCCACAGTCTCCAGATTATCCTTAATTTCCTGCATCAGAAGGCCTGGCTATGGCACAGCTCAAACAAGTTTTCATTGCTTAATTACATACATTTGCAAAAGGGTCAGGAAAAGGTTTGGAATCGGTGCTTGAGATCAGCATTGTAGCATCCCTGCCTACAAAATCTATCTAAAAAACTAATCATTAACAAATTTCCTAATAAATCATGTGCACTTTGTAGGTAAGTAGAGTACTGTGGAGTGCTTCCAGAAGAGAAAACGCAGCAGAAGAGAAACAGCAAAGTGCTTATAACAGTATGACGCAGGAACCTACCCAAACACATGTAGGATAAGTCTTAACACTTCATGGAAGTACAATTAAGTGTATGGAAATTTCTCAAAAACTCTCCACACTGTAGGTATTTTAACACAGGCTATTTTAGTCAATCTTTTAAAGCATTCATTGTTTTACCAGCTGCATGTTGAATATTCCATTTATATTTTATTTGACATCCTTCACCTACCTCTGTTGAGTTTAAGTTCCCCCAACAGAGTCCCTCACATTTGTATGTGCCAGTCTAGAGCTTATTAAATCTTAAAACAGAATAGGAACTTTGGCCAAATGGATTGTTTTACTATTTTATAAGCACGTGCCTCATTTCATTTGTGAAATGACAAGATGTCAAACAACATACAGTATGTAGCTTAGTCAAGTTCCTGGCAGTAGAACATTTACAATTTTAAAGCAATAACATCACTGGCGAAGGAAAATATTCCCACTACATGAGCCATGTATGAACAGTTAGTGATCAAGGAAGCAGTGTAATCCTCCTTTTACACCAAAGGCCGCTGTTCAATCCATGATTTTCAATACTAAGCTGACTTTTTGATAGACTCGTCTACCTCAAACCTCATGACAAATGATATTCATGAGTCAAGCCATTGACACGGAAGAAGCAGGTCACATAAATGGGTAGTCATTGTCTAACTTATATCAGGAATATTTTGAATTTTAACTACTTTTTAGTAAATAATGAAATTGTATTTAATTCTTATGCATAGAAATGCATCACAACAAAAACTTTATAAATTAAATATTGGACTTTCTTTTCATAACTCAATAATAAGACATGTTATTAATTGAACTGCAAGTCATTTGAGATGGATGAACCTTTTACACCAAAATTCAACCCACATCTGATGCTGCTCAAGTAATCAGTGCTTTCTCCCCTCAACAATCAAAATATGAGCAATTTCAAACTGAAATAATATTCCAGCGCAAGCAGTTTAACATTGCTAGAGCTTCAACAAAAACATTAGTTTGTCATATAAAATATGTTAGCTGACCACTAATTCTCCATCATTTGCTCCCTATTTTCCATCTCACAAGTTCTCAGACAACAAAGGACAACCTCGCTGGGTGGATTCCGCACCCCCCTTTCCTCCCTTCAGGCAGCCGTAGGCCTCGTAAATGGCTCCAGACGCAAGGACTCTGTCCACCATCTGACAATGATTAGGACATGGCCTCGCTGAAAACAAGTAGAGCCTGCACACTCAATTACTGCAACACACCTTTATATGCAGCAAAACTAAACATGCCACCCACAAGTTTCTAGATTTGCCGATCAGTAATGAACAGCATTCAAATGTAACTCGCCATGGTAAAATGATCAGATGTAGTTAATTTCAATATAGACAGTTGGATTACTGGGACCTCATGTATAAACACTGCATACGCACAAAAAGCTTGCTTGCGTATGCTTGCGTATGCTGGTTTTCCTGCACACTGTGCGATTTATAAAAATTACCTTAACATGGCAATGTGCGGGCCGTCACGCAAACATTTTTTTTCTTTTTTCCCAACTATTTTTCTTTTAATTTCAAAATAAATGAAATCAATCAATTCCCCTCAAATCCTTTACCCAACCGCAACCCAACCCAGATCAGGTCCAAACCAGATGGGGACAGACAACACAGACCCATGCACGCAGATAAATACACACCAGTAAGGATATGCAACATCCAAAAGATAAAAAAATAAATAAGTACATAAACAAATGAAAAGAAATGCAGGAAGAGAGAGAGAAAAGAAAAAAAAGGGGGGGAAAGAAGGGGGGGGGAGGGCAGCTGACGTCAAGTGGAGCAGTCTAGAAGAACTCAGTCCTCCAAGTCAGGAGATAAACTGAGGGAGTTCTAGGAAAGGGTTCCATGTCTCTAGGAATGTCGAGATAGAGCCTTTCAGAGAAGATCTAAGCTTCTCAAGCTTCAAGTTGTCGAGCACCTCTTTAATCCAACGGTTGTGTGTAGGGGGGCGGAAGAGCCTCCAGTTGAGCAAGATCAGTCTCCGGGCTAGCAGAGACGTAAACGCAAGGGCCTGCCTCAGTGCAAAAGGGAGGTCAGCGTCAAGAGGAAATGCCAAAAATGGCTGACAAAGGGTAAGGGGAGATAATGTGATCATAGGCTCTGCTCATGGTGTCAAAAATGCTCATCCAAAAAGAAGTTAAATTAGGGCAAGACCAGAACATATGGTTGGCAGGAGACTGGTTACACCTGTTACAGGCGTCCCGGACAGTGGAGTATATTTTAGACAATTTTGTGTTTGTATAGTGGACTTTATGAAGGACCTTGCATTGGATTAGGCCATGACGAGAACATATGGAGGAAGAGTGAACCATAGCCAGAGCAAGGTCCCATTGTTGGTCCGTAATAGTCATGTTCAGATCGCCCTTCCATGCAGCTTTTGTCCAAGTACGAGGGTTCGCGGAGGACGAGCATAGTTAATCGTACAATACAGAAACGCATTTCTTTCGGATGGGGTCTATCGCCAGGAGGGAATCAGTCAGGGTTTCGGAGGCTACTTAATCTCTGTGAGGATGGGAAATGAATGAAAAATCCACTTAGAAAATACTTTCAGTCATCCTCTGTATTTCCAATAGAGGACATATCTACTCACCGTGCAACAAAAAGATCGGCACGGAAAAATGCAATAGTGTCTGTGAGTCTGTAGTTGCTGAGGCTCAGACATCCATGGCGCACAGGAGGCGGGACGCACGGATCCATCTCCCCAGGAACAAACGCTGTGTCGGGTGGACAAACTCATGTGATGCTTAATTGATCCCGTGGATAATTTGTAGGCCATTAAGTGAACAAGGTGTACCCGGTCCACCAAACACTGGGCCGTCTTGACTGTCTTGATTCTGCACATATTTCTGTTACTGTAGTCCTATTTACTATTTCATTATTTCATCCATGCGCGTCGCAGCGGATCCGTGCGCACGTCACCTGCCGTGGAGACGCTGGCCTCACTAACCTCTCCTCCTCTGAGTCGGGTTTCACTGAGCCTACTAACACTTGGCATTACATCAGTGGGTTCAAACTGCTTATTGTGCGTAATTTGGACCGACACTGAGATGCATGTTGTTTGGTAAATGGTGTGGCGCTGCCACTATTATCTTGATTTCCACTTCGACATTAGACCTTTTTTTTAAATGTCTTCCATGGTTCACCGCCCGGTCACCATTTGAGATTCTGGGGATTTTCTTTTATTGCTTATCCGAGATGACAAAGAGAACTTTTTTTTTTTCCTCCACCTCTGCGATCAGCACCTCAACCTCATAGTCGGTGAAGTTTTTTTCCGTCTGCAGCAGGACAACCCGTTGTGATTGGACAAAGTATGACGTCGGGGGCGCATTTATAGTCATTAACATATATAATTTATGGGAGGAGGCAAGGCGGGGTCAGTGACTTGTTCACGTGTGCTCAATTTCACGTTGATTGTCATGTATAAAGGAAAGATGTGCAGGACCTGGCATATGCCCGGTTTTATAAATGTGAATATTTTTGTGCGTAGGTACTTTTCAAGTTTTGGCTGTAAGCCATCTTCTGGTATGAAAGCTGTGCAATCTTTTATACATGAGGCCATGTGTTTGAATTAAAAATGTATCTGAATTAATTAATATTCAGGCATCTCTCCTCTCTGCTGCGCTGCTTGACTGAGTGCTGAGACTGCGGATGCGGGCTGCGCGGGTCATTCAAACTGAAACTAAAACTGAAATCATATGGGCACAAAACCTGCTACAGGAGCTATAAAACCATCACCATTAAAAATAAAAGGATGTCTGTCATCTTATCAATTGTGACATTCTTTCGCCAGAAATGAGTGTTCTGTAGACTGTAAATATATATATATGTGTTTGTAATTGTACCAGTTTCTCTGTCTCTCACACTCTCCCTCTCTCTGCATTTCTCTCTAGGTTGTGTGCTGTCCAAAGGCAATACTCAATAACAACTATCCAAACTGATGATTTTTGGGAAAAAAGTGACAGCCTGAGTATCCATCTGCAGTGTTACACTCGCATTATCAATCTGTGCACCCCGCCACAAACGGGGGGAGGGGGGACTGACTACATTTTTGGCATAATAGAAGCACATATGTCATAAGCACGCACATACAGCAGCCATATCATTTTTCTTTCTCTGTCTATCCGTCTTGCTTCCATTCTTTCCTACTTTGTTCATTCTCATTTACACACACACACACACACACACACACACACACACACACACACACACACACACACACACACACACACACACACACACACACACAATCTCTCTCTTTCTCTATCTTCCACTCAAACATCTGATAGTGATTAAAGCACAGCCTCAGAAACACAACTCACTTAACTCTCTACTATTAGGTGACTTGGAACCACTGACATAATTTGTTCATCTACAATTAACTGACACACAGGCAAAAAGACGGTCGTTGAGGCTCATGAACACACACACACACACACACACACACACACACACTCTCTCTCTCTCTCTCTCTCTCTCCTTTTCCACTAATGCTCCCATTTCAGGCAGAACCCCTCATCCTGTGCACCCCCTCCCTCCCTCCATCTCTAGTCCCCTGGAACAGAACAGTCACGGCTGTGTGCACCCTTGATTAGCTAGAACCTGAACCCAGTGGTAAAACTGGAAAGCTCAGTGTTCCTTATTGTGTATCCTTTTTAGAGAAAGGGAATCTCTCACAACTTGGCTTTCCCCGTCCTATTACCGTATCTTTTACTATTGTAAGCCTAGTAGGGGAACTTTCATTTTTACATAGATACCTTTTTCTTTTACACAATCGTCACCAAGATTCAACAGAGAGAGAGTGGAGATGAAGCGTACAAGATTCAAACACTGCAGGAACACGTGTGGATGTGTACAGGTCTGAGGTGGTAATTGTGGGGTGTTACGTGTTGACTTGAGTGTGTGGTGTTTGTGCATGAGGTTATTGTTGCAGCTAATTCCTTAATCCCACATGTGCCTGAAACCTGCAACAGATGCCTCTGAGGAGAATTCTCAACACACACAACACACACACACACACACACACACACACACACACACACACACACACACACACACACACACACACACAGGGGAAAACAAATTGCACTGCTATCTATTAATCTCCGTTCACTGTGCCTGCTGCAGTCGCTCATGTTGGAACATGAGAGCTATAGGAACTGGGTTTAGAGGACAAACAAAGAATTATTTGCCTCGTCGGTCAGTAAGCTTTCAAAAAGAAACTGGTGTGTTTTACAATGTTCGTGACAAATCCTGTCATTTTGATTTGGATTACTGGAATCTTAAAGAAAGCAGACTCCACAGAATCCACACAGCGAATTAACAAACTTGCTGATGTCTGTCGGCGCCCTGATCTCTGTCTGCTGCGGATATGACTGAGCTAGCTGGCAGCTTTACAGTGATTCATAGTAGTAGCAATAACAGACACTTTGTACCATCCATTTAAGTAGTCACAACAACTAGGTATACCACAACACTAATACTTTCTTTTTCTAATGTTGTGAAGTATGCACCTATCACAACAACTGTTTACCATTTCTAGTGTTAAAAATATATATATATATATATATATATATATATATATATATATATATATATTAGGTTAGCTAAAGATTGTTGAGTGTACTGTTGAATGTGGCACAACTACGTAGAATATGTAGGACTTTGAAAAGGTTTAAATAACAAAGCTCTGTTATGTTGCACACATTTCTCCTATTAGTGTATCAACTTGGAATTTTACAAATTAATGCATCTCATTTTGCAATACTTAGAGAACAATATGTAATACATTTAATCAGGGGTTCAAACGGAATAAACAGTATACAAGTACAAAGGTATGAATTTGCCCTACGGTATGAATTGTGACTATACGGTGCTGACGGGTAGACCCTTATTTTTAGTTGAGTCGGGAATGACTCAGCCAATCAGTGCCGCACCAGAGCGTAGTGGCATTACACACAGCCGTTTGCTGTTTACCTTCATTAAATTGCCTAAAACAACACAAGGCTGCGACAGTATAACCAATGAGACCTCCATTCCAATCCACCATACCGTCCAGCCCAACAAAATAAATACAATTTGTAAAGAGACACAGAATATCGATTACAGAATTGATGGCAATTTGAATGCTTCCCTGTTTTTCATGTTGGAACATTGACACAGCTGCCCTGGAGAAGGTAAGGGTATTCAAGCATTAAACCTGGCCCATGCATGACACATTTTAAGCCAGACTTGTGCTCTTAACTTTATGTCAGTCCTGTTCTACTATGTCTTGTGTCATCTGCTACTGTATGCTGAGTAGAAAAGCCAGCTATAAGCCTTAAAACATAATGTATTCCAGCTAGCTAGGAGTGCAGGGTAGGAGCAGGGATTTTTTTTTTCATACAGGAAGCTGAGTGGACATGGTTCAGGGGTTTCCACTTGTAAAAACACTGCGCCCAGCATATCACATTGAATATAAAACTGGTGGGCATGTGGTGCAAATTTGTGTGTATTCACGCACACCTGTTTGGTTATGTATGTTAACCTAGAGATGCTGGTAGCACATGTGAGTGTGTGCAGGAGAATATATACGTGTGTGTGTGTGTGTGTGTGTGTGTGTGTGTGTGTGTGTGTGTGTGTGTGTGTGTGTGTGTGTGTGTGTGTGTGTGTGTGTGTGTGTGTGTCTGTGTGTGAGCAGACAGAATGTCTAAAGACAGATGAACAACTTTAAAAAGAGAGAAAAAGTAGTTTGAGTGTTCAGACATGAGTGAACATAAATAAATAGAACATATTTTAAGAAAGAAATGTATGACTTCTTGAGTGATGCTTCATGCAGGACGTTATAATGTGGTGGCAATGTTTCCAATCTGTGTGTGTGTGTGTGTGTGTGTGTGTGTGTGTGTGTGTGTGTGTGTGTGTGTGTGTGTGTGTGTGTGTGTGTGTGTGTGTGTGTGTGTGTGTGTGTGTGTGTGTGTGAGAGAGAGAGATGCTGACCTAATATGTAGTCATCTGCTTGATGGTGTTTGGCTGGGAACCTACAGGGGCCTGTTAGGGACATCTGGTCTCTCTGTAAGCTGTTACTCTAAATGTCTTTCTCCTTTTGGATCTCGCTGTCCCGCAGATCTGGCAGAGCTGATTTGGTGTTTGGATTCAGGTAATTTCTGGTTGTTGTTTTTTTATATCACCTAATTAAATCTGCAAACAACAGCCCTCTTCCTACAGTATCTGGCATGATGTGATCTACAATTTTTATGAACCTCACGTTTCCTCCATTTACTGGTCTCCAATTAAAATCATCGTTAGTCTCTAAAGACGAAGTCAACGGAGTCCCACCCTTGGCTGCATCTATCAATAAACTCATTCAATAAGAATTACAGTGTTGCACAGGACACAACGCAAAGACTCCCTGAGGCCTGCTTCACATTTTAATTTGCTTGTGAAATGGGCATGTATAAATCCACCGGATATATAAGTGAAGAAACAGGCCCCCTTGAGATTTGATTTCAGCTGCATCAGATTCACTATCTCAGGGGCAAAATTTGATTTGGTATCAATCAGATTTAATTACTGGGATAATGACTTTGGAAAACACATTGACAAGTCCATCATGAGTTTATGTCTCATGGGGAGGTGGTGTCTGCAAAGGCAATGTGGACACAATTTCAGCCATCAGGGTATCAATGATGTGACGGAAAACAATACATGTGCAGCAGCAGATGGAGGGCTTTTAGAAAGAGAGAGACAGACATGGAGAGAGAGAGAATGAATAACTAGTGGCCTCTGAGTTTGATTATACACATTATAGCCCATCCTTTGCCAAAGACACATCTGCACAAATCAAAGAAAGCCATTTATCATTCCAGACCTAAATGCACGCGTGTGGAGGACTATAGTCATTCAAAGACTTCGAGGGAGACAGACAGTAAAATAGAGCATAACCCCTGTGTTGTCTTGTCAGTTTTGTTTTTGCTTTTTCCAACGTTTTAAATAGTTAAATTTTTCTTCTACACATTTTCAGCACTTCTAAATCCCATATTTTCTGATATGAAACAAAAATTGAAAATGGGTCAATTTGACCCGAAGTCAACACAAGGGATAAGGCAAAGAAGAAACTACAAACCACAACGAGGTGCAGATAATACCTTGAACTCCTCCAATAGTTACAATTTATTTTTTCACTTAAAAACATTCTTTCCTGGCTGTCTGCTTCTGTCAGTCTGACCACAAGTGAATCACTATATTCTTTGTCTGTTTACCTCTTCTTAGTCTATCAACGAAAGTACATTTCCAGGATAAAGCCTGTCAGGCTCTCTGTGTGTTGCCGTTCTCAAAATCCCTTTGCTATGGGAAACAACATCCAAGTTAGCAAGCTTCATACTGAAAATGTCAACTTTTGAAGAAAATGTAAATCGTGCAACAAGGCAGGACGGTTTGGTTTTTTCGTGGAATGATTGTAAAGATGTATATGACAAAGAATATGTTTACAGCATTTACTGTCTAACTGGGATATTTTGTTCCACCAAAACAAGTCCCTTGCCGAGACTATTTTGTAGAGCCACCATCGCTGAGTCCAGAACTTAGCGCCACCCAGGATGATTGTGATCGGTTTAAAGAAATGCAAACAACCCAGAGTGTTTTTTTCTCCTATCCTACAATGTATCTGTGGTGTAGCCAGAGCTTCCTCCACAGTGATGTGTACATAGGTCTGGCAATGCGAGAATAACCTTATCTACACCTTCACACTGGATTCCTGAATTGAAAAGCTTTGTCAAAACAAAAGCACCTGTGGTAGGTGGTCAGATATTCTGTATTGCTGTGACAGCAGGCCATCAGTACTGTACACAGCCTATCTTTTAAAATAGGACGTCTGGGTTTTCCATCACTCAGTCTGACCTTTAACCTCTCAGACATTCTTAGAAAATTAATAAATGCAGCCAGTTATTAATTATAAAATCACAACTTGAAGTAACATAAAAAAGAAAAGTGAAAACTGATACTTGATGCCCTTGTCTATCAAGACTGACTCAGCCTGAGTTACCCAGTCTTTATTTACTATACATTTTACTAAAATATTGATATCCGGGCCACCAATTATGCATGTAGTCACCCTAATGAAATTTTTGAGGGTGAGGGGATGTCTAGACCAAGAGGTGAAGGCACTTCCTGAAACTTAAGAATGACAGTTGCTCGTAGGCAAATACTTCTCCCCTCATTGATGGAATGGCACCTCAAAGGAGGCACCATGAAAATTGGGGGTCTCAGGTTTGGAGGGCAGGAGTGATGAAATTGTCCCAAAGTGGATCCAGATGGATATTTCCTCTCTTTCTCCTCAGTCCCCCACTCATCATTCCCTCATTTCCCTGTTTTTTTTCTCTCTCTCCTTTAAGTGAACTACGGTCTCAGTGATTACTTTAGTTAGAAATGAGCCAAACCAAACACAAGAAGACCGGGTTGTGGTCTACCAAATACAAAACAGCCTCACAGTTCAAAGCAAAACTGTTTGCGAGATGAAGCTTCCTCAGGGCTCAACCTGTTAATGTGTGTTAACAGAGATGTTCTTATCAACAATGCACCGCACATTATATATATATATATATATATATATATATATATATATATATATAACAGTAATAATTTATCACCAAAAGGTAGTGAAATTAGAAAAAATGACTTTTCTCATGCATAAAGGGTTCAGATGGCAAAAAACAATGAGGAAAGAAACTAAAGAGGAGTGGCTGAGCCTTGTGAATTAGAAAACAGTGAGAAAAAATAGCCAAATTAAGAGATCAGATGGTAAGAAACACTGCATGAAAAGTGGGATTTTCGTCCCCCCATAAACGCCCCTCAGGGCTTTGTTCTTTCGCCTCTGCTCTTCTCCCTGTACAGCAACAGCTGCACCTCCAGTCACAAATCCGTCAAGCTTCTGAAGTTCCCTCTTCCCTCATCGGACTCATCTCTGATGGAGAAGAGTCCGCTTACAGGTCGGAGGCTGACCACCTGGTGAAGTGGTGCAACCAAAACAATCTAGATCTCAACGCTTTAAAGACAGTGGAGATGGTTGTGGACTTGAGGAAGAACCCAGCCCCACCTGCACCCATCACCCTCTGTGGCTCCACAATTGACACTGTGGAGTCTTTCCGCTTCCTGGGAACTATAATCTCCCAAGACCTTAAGTGGGAGGTGAACATCAGCTCCCTCGTCAAGAAAGCACAACAGAGGATGTACTTCCTGCGGCAGCTGAAGAAATTGATGGTGCACTTCTACACAGCCATCATTGAGTCCATCCTCACATCCTCCTTCACCATCTGGTACGCTGCTGCCACTGCCAAGGACAAGGGCAGACTGCAGCGTGTCATTCGGTCTACAGAGAAGGTGATTGGCTGCAATCACATCTTTTTTCTATCTTTTTATTTCTATCTTTATTTTTAATTTAATACATACTGTGTACATATACTTATACTTATATTGTTTATACCTATACTTATATTGTTTAATATTCCATTTAGAGAATGTGTGATGTGCACCAACAACACCAAAACAAATTCCTTGTATGTGTTAAAAAACGTACTTGGCAATAAAACCCTTTCTGATTCTGATTCTTCTAAATCTCCCTAAGTTTAGGCTTGTGTTTAAACACAAGCCTAAACTGATTCTGTGGGTTATTAGTTGGGCTAATAAATCATAATTTAAACTTGTTTTATACCATCAACCTATGCTGCTCACGGTGCAGTATTATGACCAGCAGCCTCACTTTAGCCACAAAGTTTGTCACAGTCATTTGCTTTACTAAGATCTTCCTTTGGGTCCTGGAACATTTCAAGTACAGTATTGTTTCTAAAAAGGTGCTGATGCCAACTCTTTGTCACGTCATTCAAAAAATAAATAGAAGGGGAACACCGGGGGAGGAGTGGCTGAACTGTGTGCCCTGTGTGAATTATAGCGCACTAGGACATAATAACTCCATCATGAGATCAGGATGGGTTGTGTGTTTAACTGTCCACCCTGAGGGGGAACAGGGGAGTAATGGAGATGAAGATTAGGATAATGAGAGTGTGCGGCTGCCTGATCAGGTTCTGAAAAGACTGATAAGCGGAAGTGAATATAAATGCACCCTATATGCATCGTATACCTGCATACAAAACACTAAAACCTCAACTTTATTATCTAACTGGCCTCTAGATGCACACAAAGAACATTCATTCATGCACACAACTACAGGTACTGTGGGCACTCTCCATTCCACACACACACACACACACACACACACACACACACACACACACACACACACACACACACACACACACACACACCCCTCAGGATAAACCTTGCTGCATACTGGCTATATCAGTGTCTTCCTTGTCATTTATCTACAACAGTTACATCAACCCAGTAAGCAACATTTCCTGTCAGATCTGTGTCAGATCCTATCTTCTCTGCAGCTGACACAAATGACCACATGCAAGTATTATTCTATATAATTATAAATCGAGGAGCCTCTTGTGTGTGTGTGTGTGTGTGTGTGTGTGTGTGTGTGTGTGTGTTTTTTTTTTTTTGTGTGTCTCTCAAATGATCCCGCATACACAAAAGATGTCCCATCACACGCAGCACGGTGTGGGGGCGGGGTATCACGGCTTTCAGTCAAGAATGTCTTCGCAGTGGGCTACCGGTGTCGTGCCAAAAACTGATCGTCCGGGGCGCCTGGGTAGCTCACTTGGTAGAGTGTGCGCCCCATGTACAAAGGCTCAGTCTTCACTGTGGCGGCCACAGGTTCAATTCTGACCTGCAGCCCTTTACTGCATGTCATTCCCCCTCTCTCTTCCCTTCCATGCCTAAACTGTCCTATCCAATAAAGGCCAGAAAATGATCTTGAAAAAATAAATAACTGATCATCCACCAAAAACTGATTGCCCAGGCTCTCGGTCTCTCCAGCACGTTATTTTGTTGCCGGCAGTTGTGCACATTTCTTCCGGCCGTTCTGCGCGCTGCCGGGCCACATCGCCTAATACTACCTCCATGTGTGACTGCTACACAAAAAACGGGACGCGCCAAATCTCAAGATGAGTCGAAGCCGAGCCACACCGGACTGAACCGCGCTGCAACATGTGTTATAGTTATATAACACGTTATATGAGTTATATAAAAGCTAATTATAAAAAACATATATTTTAATAGTGTTTTTTTGAGTAAAATCTGAATCTGCAACATAACTTAGTAACGTTTCTCTGTCGGGTAAATGTAGTAGTACAATGTTTTCCTATGAAGTAGAAGTAGTCAGTAGTCAGTAGTCAGTAGTATACAGTTAAGTTAAACATGAAGTTCTATGAGGTCCTTCTGTGAGTTATTTTTGGGGTACAATGGTTCTGGATTTAGCCACAAGCAGCAATACCACAGGCCAAGCCATCAGCCAGTTCAAAATAGGCATGTTTTAAACGGGCACTGCACTAGGTTTTTAATTTCAGATTCAGAGTAAATTCTAAATCTAATGACATACATTATCAGCAGATTATTGTGTGTAATGTGCAGTGAAAAATAGTGTTGGAGCCTTTTGCGTGTGCATACTTATTTGAACATGTGAAAAGCAGCACAGGGGCACCTGGGTAGCTCACCTGGTGGAGTGGGTGCCCATGTGTGGAGGTTTACGCCTCGACGCAGCGGCCACAGGTTCGACTCCGCCCTGTGACCCTTTGCTGCCTGTTGTTCCCCCTCTCTCTCCCCTTTCATGTCTTCAGCTGTCCTGTATAAATAGAGTCCTAAAATGCCCAAGAAATAATCTTTGAGAAAAAAAAAAAAAAGAAGCAGCACAGGAGTTTCCATCTAAAAAGCGAAGGGTCAAACGTTTAATTCATACCAGCTACAGAGGACAACAGAGGAAGAACCATGATCCGTGTGTGTGAAGACAAATATCTCACACACACATACATGCACACGTTTATTCTGCTTATTCAATCACTTAAAAAAATGGCGATTCCGACTGCTCAATGCATACACTAAGTAAGTAATTTCACATTAAAAGGTGATGAACTTTTACAGAAGTAAACAACATGTATTCAGAGATTAAGAGAAATGGTATCATCTTAGGGAAAATAATGCTGTAATTCACCTGTCCATATTTACCCTTGATAAATCTGAACAAATCCAACAGGACTTCTGCTGTTTGACATGTGAGCTCAAGTGCTGCTTAAAAGGTTGTAGTTTATTTTCCAACCTGGGCTATATTTTCCTGTGATTACAATAAAGCTAACCCTCCTCCCTGTTAACCCGTTGTGCTGTTTTACAATTCAATTCAAGTGCCAAAAAACTTTGCTCTTGACTTTAAACTCATGAATGCAAATGATGTCTGATGAGCTATGCTACTGAATATAACATGTCACGGAAGATTCCAAGTCAAAGCAATATAATCTGTTCTTCCATTTTTTCCTTTACGGCCTGAGCTGACATAAATCTGGCAACCAGCAAAGTAAACAAGGACATGCAAACTGAAACGTTGCCAAATTGCAGTCTTTTCGTGATAAGCGCAAGTGCAGCTTGATATTTCTGAGGTGTTTTCCTAGCACAACTGTCGATTAGTTGATTTATTCGAGAGAGCTGTAAAACAAAGTTTCTCCACAAAGAATAATGCAAAAGCACCATTTTAAATCTTGTGTTTACCAGAGATGTGCTCATAAGTTTCTTGAAAAAATAAGTCATTCAAAAAATTACTAATCGACTAAAGAAATCTTAGTCGACTAAGGCCGATGAGTCGCCAAATGACTAGGAGGGGGCAGCCCTAACCGATTGCGTCCCATAAAACAGATTAGCACTGCAGAGGAGAAAACGAGAGAGAGAAGATGTTAACAGAACTTGAGCTGCAAGTTTTATTGTGAAATAGCAGCAGGAAGTCTTAAGGGAAAGTAATTGACCATAGCTTAGCATAGTTTAGTTAGGTTAATTGAGGTAAGAAAGTGGTATAAATCTACATTTGGACATGTTTAGCCACTGTCTTTGTAGCTGGATAATTTTTTTTTACAAAGAGCTAAGGGTTAGGTGAAGAGCTGCTGGAGATTACAGCAGTTTGGGTGAACCTCAAACCTGCACCACATATTTTCAAAGCAAGCAATGCCTTTTCCTGTGCTTGTTGTTCCATTTCTTCAGGATGAATGTGATGCATTCATTTCAGACAATCCTACTATTCCTATTCTTCAATTGTCTTAACTCTATAAGCTTTGAAAAACGTTCAAGGCCTGTGGAAAACTTTCTTAAACACTCGCTGTTATCAAATTCAGGTAAACATCAATGCTGGAAGGTTTCTATAAATCGCATTGACACTGTAATTAAGAAAGATGGATAGGTCTTTGAGAAAAAGGCCTCAGGCTAGTGGTTGTTATCTCCAGGGTTCATACGCATTTTAACCAATACTTTTCGGCAAATTTCCATGACTATGTGTTCCTGAAAATGTCAGTCGACATTATACAATAAGAATACAAATCTGTGTTAAAGTTTACTCTCAGAGGTTTAACTATAAAATGAACGACAATGTATTTGGTTCATAGTGGAATTCTTAATATCGCTCCCTGAATACAACGTTGAGGTTAAGACGACGTGAAAATACATTTATTAATGACATATTATTATGCTGTGTTAAAAAATAATTCCATGACTTTTCCAAAACTTTCTGGGTCTTTTTATGTTTCCAAAACCTTTCCAGGCCTGGAATTTGCATTTTTCAAATTCCAGAACTTTTCCAGATTTTTTCAAAACGTATGAAAGCTGTATTTCTTTTTGATTGTTATCAACTCTATCTCTAAGTTGAGGAAATTGGATATTAGAAAAGCACAACACTTCCAAACTGTCCTCAGGTTCACATGCACGATAGCTTTTACTCTTTATAATCTTTGCCCTGATGTCTTTCTTATTGTTGTTCAATAAAAAATGTTACCTCCGCAGAAATAATGTGGTGAATGTAATTGCATTCATGTGCTTAAGGCATTTACCTTTTTCTAAGAAAGGTTCCCCGTATAAGTGAAGAAGCATGAGAGGCACGCAGCCATCACATCAGATGGGAAGCGTGAAGAGCATGACTCATTTCTGTAGAGCTGTAAAGATTAATCAATTAGTTGTCAACTACTAAATTTATCGGCAACTATTTCGTAAAAATCCCAGCTTCTTAAATGTGAATATTTTCTAGTTTCTTCACTCCTCTATGACAGTAAACTGAATATCTTTGAGTTGTGAACAAAACAAGACATTTGAGGACGTCGTCTTGGGCTTTTGGGATACATTGATCAACATATTTCACCAATTTCTGGCATTTTATAGACCAAACCAAGTAAACTACTCGATTAATCGAGGAACTATTCAACTGATGAATCGACAATAATAATAATCGTTAGTTGCAGCATTACATTTCTGAAAATCATCAAACATTTTTGGCCTTTGTTCTCACTGAAAACTCGAGGAAGTCCATTTCATTGAATGCCACCACTGCTCACCCTATTATAACCTCTTTACCCTGTTAGATCCAACTTAACTTCCTCTGTGAACTTTCTGACAGCTACACGTTTAGAAAAAGCTACATTCAATAACACTGAGACGTCCATATAGGGAAACACATCCACAGATTTTGTAGACATGTTAGCTTTTTCTCATTTTGACCTTGACCTCACTCTGAATAAATCAATCGGACTTTACATGACATTTGATATAAACTGAATATTGCTCCACATGGCCACTGCGCATGTACATGTACCCTTTGACTATATCCTCTGTCAGTCTTTTCCACGTTGTGTTCCACTCATCAGACAGAAATGTAGTTGGTTTTTGGCAAGTTTGCTATTCTTGGCGTGTAGATTAAGCACCGGCAATGTGATCTGAATTTCCAGCAGTCAGAATTAGACACATCTCACATCATGAGATGTCTGAAACTCTTAAGTGTCTCAAATGCTTCCCCACACACACACACACACATACATATGCGCACACATACACAACGAGAATAGAAAATGAGGGAAGTGTTCTGTTTACCACTGCTATGTGAAACTCAATTACACAGCCAATTGAGAATGTGGCTGTTTCTCAGATTTGCCTGATGTGTTCCTGACCTAAATAGGATTGCTGTTCCTCGTGAAGCCTCAACAACTGCATACACTTACTAGATTGACAAACAAGGAAACAGTGTGTGCACGTGCACACACACACACACACACACACACACACATCTGGACCTCTCATTCATATTTGCTGAGTGTTTTCCTGCGTGGTTCCCCAGTGTTGCATGCCCCCGGACCCCCTCAGATGAGGTGAGGTAAGATTTGAGGCATAGTTTTATGCCATCTGGATATACATTCACACATGCTTGCTCATGTACACCAATACACACTCACATACAGATATACTCTTGTCATAACCCACACTGACAAACACCTGGACCTGGTTACTGGACTCGGAGGGAGAGTTGTATAGTATGTGCATGCCTGTGTGGGAGTATAAGTGGGGTGTATGGGGAATACTGGGTTGTAGGTTATTCAGCGCTGGAGGCTGTGTTGAGGTTTGTTTTATTTTTTTGTGCTTTCTGAGCCCTTGAAGACGGGGGCTCATTTCACCAAGTCTCAAAAATTAAAGGTAGGTTATTGCTACTACAATATGTAGAGTCATTCTCCCACATACATCACGAAAGAGAGGGTTTACATTTTTTCTGATGGTTGACTGAGTATCGTGATTGTACTTGAATATAGTCAGTGTTAATATTTTTTACAGAATTCCTAAACAAAACATTCAACAGATGCATTTCCTGTTAACGTTTTGATGAACATAATCCAGGAACTGTTAGGTTTGCCTAAAAAACTGTGAATGGAAAATAGCTGCATCTAAATTTAAAGTTGAAGGAATTAAGTTTGTCTGAATGACAACAGCTATCAAAGTCTGTAAAATGGGTTTGCTCTCAGTAAAACATCTGGTATTATGATG